>NW_024609042.1:0-60000 GCF_018296145.1 Oncorhynchus tshawytscha | reverse complement strand
TAACATCATACTTAGCTCTGGCATCTTCCCCAATATTTGGAACCAAGGACTGATCACCCCAATCCACAAAAGTGGAGACAAATTTGACCTCAATAACTACCGTGGAATATGTGTCAACAGTAACCTTGGGAAAATCCTCTGCATTAACAGCAGACTCGTACATTTCCTCAATGAAAACAATGTACTGAGCAAATGTCAAATTGGCTTTTTACCAAATTACCGTACAACAGACCATGTATTCACCCTGCACACCCTAATTGACAACCAAACAAACCAAAACAAAGGCAAAGTCTTCTCATGCTTTGTTGATTTCAAAAAAGCCTTTGACTCAATCTGGCATGAGGGTCTGCTATACAAACTGATGGAAAGTGGTGTTGGGGGTAAAACATACGACATTATAAAATCCATGTACACAAACAACAAGTGTGCGGTTAAAATTGGCAAAAAACACATTTCTTCACACAGGGTCGTGGGGTTAGACAGGGATGCAGCTTAAGCCCCACCCTCTTCAACATATATATCAACGAATTGGCGCGGGCACTAGAAAAGTCTGCAGCACCCGGCCTCCCCTGCTAGAATCCGAGTCAAATGTCTGCTGTTTGCTGATGATCTGGTGCTTCTGTCACCAACCAAGGAGGGCCTACAGCAGCACCTAGATCTTATGCACAGATTCTGTCAGACCTGGGCCCTGACAGTAAATCTCAGTAAGACCAAAATAATGGTGTTCCAAAAAGGTCCAGTCACCAGGACCACAAATACAAATTCCATCTAGACACTGTTGCCCTAGAGCACACAAAAAACTATACATACCTTGGCCTAAACATCAGCGCCACAGGTAACTTCCACAAAGCTGTGAACGATCTGAGAGACAAGGCAAGAAGGGCATTCTATGCCATCAAAAGAAACATAAATTTCAACATACCAATTAGGATTTGGCTAAAAATACTTGAATCAGTCATAGAGCCCATTGCCCTTTATGGTTGTGAGGTCTGGGGTCCGCTCACCAACCAAGACTTCACAAAATGGGACAAACACCAAATTGAGACTCTGCACGCAGAATTCTGCAAAAATATCCTCCGTGTACAACGTAGAACACCAAATAATGCATGCAGAGCAGAATTAGGCCGATACCCACTAATTATCAAAATCCAGAAAAGAGCTGTTAAATTCTACAACCACCTAAAAGGAAGCGATTCACAAACCTTCCATAACAAAGCCATCACCTACAGAGAGATGAACCTGGAGAAGAGTCCCCTAAGCAAGCTGGTCCTGGGGCTCTGTTCACAAACACAAACACACCCTACAGAGCCCCAGGACAGCAGCACAATTAGACCCAACCAAATCATGAGAAAACAAAAAAACAGAGCAAACTAGAATGCTATTTGGCCCTACACAGAGAGTACACAGTGGCAGAATACCTGACCACTGTGACTGACCCAAAATTAAGGAAAGCCTTGACTATGTACAGACTCAGTGAGCATAGCCTTGCTATTGAGAAAGGCCGCCGTAGGCAGACATGGCTCTCAAAAGAAGACAGGCTATCCCACAAAATGAGGTGGAAACTGAGCTGCACTTCCTAACCTCCTGCCCAATGTATGACCATATTAGAGAGACATATTTCCCTCAGATTACACAGATCCACAAAGAATTCGAAAACAAATCCAATTTTGAAAAACTCCCATATCTACTGGGTGAAATTCCACAGTGTGCCATCACAGCAGCAGGATTTGTGACCTGTTGCCACGAGAAAAGGGCAACCAGTGAAGAACAAACACCATTGTAAATACAACCCATATTTATGCTTATTTATTTTATCGTGTGTCCTTTAACCATTTGTACATTGTTAAAACACTGTATATATATATATATAAATAATATGACATTTGTAATGGCTTTACTGTTTTGAAACTTCTGTATGTGTAATGTTTACTGTTAATTTTTGTTGTTTTTCACTTTATATATTCACTTTGTATGTTGTCTACCTCTTGCTTTGGCAATGTTAACACATGTTTCTTGCCAATAAAGCCCTTGAATTGAATATCCCCCCAAGCAGACACATCGATGGCTCTGAGCGAACTTTATTTAACTCTCTGCAAACTGGAAGCGATTTATCCGGAGGCTGCATTCATTGTAGCTGGGGATTTTAACAAGGCTAATCTGAAAACAAGACTCCCTAAATTTTATCAGCATATCGATTGCGCAACCAGGGGTGGAAAGACCCTGGATCATTGTTACTCTAACTTCCGCGACGCATATAAGGCCCTGCCCCGCCCCCTTTCGGAAAAGCTGACCACGACTCCATTTTGTTGATCCCTGCCTACAGACAGAAACTAAAACAAGAAGCTCCCACGCTGAGGTCTGTCCAACGCTGGTCCGACCAAGCTGACTCCACACTCAAGACTGCTTCCATCACGTGGACTGGGAGATGTTTCGTATTGCGTCAGACAACAACATTGACGAATACGCTGATACGGTGTGCGAGTTCATTAGAACGTGCGTTGAAGATGTCGTTCCCATAGCAACGATTAAAACATTCCCTAACCAGAAACCGTGGATTGATGGCAGCATTCGTGTGAAACTGAAGGCACGAACCACTGCTTTTAATCAGGGCAAGGTGTCTGGTAACATGACTGAATACAAACAGTGCAGCTATTCCCTCCGCAAGGCTATCAAACAAGCTAAGCGCCAGTACAGAGACAAAGTAGAATCTCAATTCAACGGCTCAGACACAAGAGGTATGTGGCAGGGTCTACAGTCAATCACGGACTACAGGAAGAAACCCAGCCCAGTCACGGACCAGGATGTCTTGCTCCCAGGCAGACTAAATAACTTTTTGCCCGCTTTGAGGACAATACAGTGCCACTGACACGGCCTGCAACGGAAACATGCGGTCTCTCCTTCACTGCAGCCGAAGTGAGTAAGACATTTAAACGTGTTAACCCTCGCAAGGCTGCAGGCCCAGGCGGCATCCCCAGCCGCGCCCTCAGAGCATGCGCAGACCAGCTGGCCGGTGTGTTTACGGACATATTCAATCAATCCCTATACCAGTCTGCTGTTCCCACATGCTTCAAGAGGGCCACCATTGTTCCTGTTCCCAAGAAAGCTAAGGTAACTGAGCTAAACGACTACCGCCCCGTAGCACTCACATCCGTCATCATGAAGTGCTTTGAGAGACTAGTCAAGGACCATATCACCTCCACCCTACCTGACACCCTTGACCCACTCCAATTTGCTTACCGCCCAAATAGGTCCACAGGCGATGCAATCTCAACCACACTGCACACTGCCCTAACCCATCTGGACAAGAGGAATACCTATGTGAGAATGCTGTTCATCGACTACAGCTCGGCATTCAACACCATAGTACCCTCCAAGCTCGTCATCAAGCTCGAGACCCTGGGTCTCGGAGACTACAGCCGCCTAAGAAGATACGTCTACCAGATACTACGGGCTATCTCCTTCTGCCATCAACACAATGTGAGTGGAGTGTGTGTGTGTGTGTGTGTGTGTGTGTGTGTGTGTGTGTGTGTGTGTGTGTGTGTGTGTGTGTGTGTGTGTGTGTGTGTCAGAGGAGGCTGGTAGGAGGAGCTATAGGAGGACGGGCTCATTGTAATGGAATTACATGCACGCCTCCAACTCAATCATCAAGTTTGCGGACGACACAACAGTGGTAGGCTTGATTACCAACAACGACGAGACGGCCTACAGGGAGGAGGTGAGGGCCCTCGGAGTGTGGTGTCAGGAAAATAACCTCACACTCAACGTCAACAAAACTAAGGAGATGATTGTGGACTTCAGGAAACAGCAGAGGGAACACCCCCCCATCCACATCGATGGAACAGTAGTGGAGAGGGTAGCAAGTTTTAAGTTCCTCGGCATACACATCACAGACAAACTGAATTGGTCCACTCACACAGACAGCATCGTGAGGAAGGCGCAGCAGCGCCTCTTCAACCTCAGGAGGCTGAAGAAATTCGGCTTGTCACCAAAAGCACTCACAAACTTCTACAGATGCACAATCGAGAGCATCCTGGCGGGCTGTATCACCGCCTGGTATGGCAACTGCACGGCCCTCAACCGTAAGGCTCTCCAGAGGGTAGTGAGGTCTGCACAACGCATCACCGGGGCAAACTACCTGCCCTCCAGGACACCTACACCACCCGATGCTACAGGAAGGCCATAAAGATCATCAAGGACATCAACCACCCGAGCCACTGCCTGTTCACCCCGCTGTCATCCAGAAGGCGAGGTCAGTACAGGTGCATCAAAGCTGGGACCGAGAGACTGAAAAACAGCTTCTATCTCAAGGCCATCAGATTGTTAAACAGCCACCACTAACATTGAGTGGCTACTGCCAACACACTGTCAATGACACTGACTCTACTCCAGCCACTTTAATCATGGGAATTGATGGGAAATGATGTAAATATATCACTAGCCACTTTAAACAATGCTACCTTATATAATGTTACTTACCCTACATTATTCATCTCATATGCATACGTTGATACTGTACTCTATATCATCGACTGCATCCTTATGTAATACATGTATCACTAGCCACTTTAACTATGTCACTTGGTTTACATACTCATCTCATATGTATATACTGTACTCGATATCATCTACTGTATCTTGCCTATGCTGCTCTGTACCATCACTCATTCATATATCCTTATGTACATATTCTTTATCCCCTTACACTGTGTATAAGACAGTAGTTTTTTGGAATTGTTAGTTAGATTACTTGTTCGTTATTACTGCATTGTCGGAACTAGAAGCACAAGCATTTCGCTACACTCGCATTAACATCTGCCAGCCATGTGTATGTGACAAATAAAATTTGATTTGATTTGAATTAATGCAACGGTATCTATCACATGAAACATATGATGTTTGACTTAGTTCCGTTTATTCCATTCATTTGAACACCAGCACCCTGCCCTGGCGTGGATAACGACACTGAGCATTTTTCTAAAATGTGTTATGAGACATTGGAAGGGATCTTAGACCATTTCTCCATACTAATGTATATATGAAACGATACAGTGCATTCGGAAAGTACCCCTTGACTTTTTCCACATTTCCACACTTCATATTCCCCCCAAAAATAAAAAATAAAATAGTTTTGCAAATATATTAAAAATTAAAAAACAGAAATACCTTATTAATATAAGTATTCAGGCCCTTTGCTATGAGACTCGAAATTGAGCTTAGGTGCATCCTGCTTCCATTGATCATCCTTGAGATGCTCCTACAACTTGATTGGAGTCCACTTGTGGTAAATTCAATTGATTAGACATGATTTGGGGCGGCAGGGTAGCCTAGTGGTTAGAGCGTTGGACTAGTAACCGGAAGGTTGCAAGTTCAAACCCCCGAGCTGACAAGGTACAAATCTGTCGTTCTGCCCCTGAACAGGCAGTTAACCCACTGTTCCTAGGCCGTCATTGTAAATAAGAATTTGTTCTTAACTGACTTGCCTAGTAAAATAAAGGTAAAAAAAAAAAAAAATTTGGAAAGGCACACACCTGTCTATATAAGATCCCACAGTTGAAAGTGCATGTCACAGCAAAAGCCATGAGGTCGAAAGATTTGTCCGTAGAGCTCAGAGAGGATTGTGTCGAGGCACAGATCTGGGGAAGGGTACCAACACATTTCTGCAGCATTGAAGGTCCCCAAGAACACAGTGGTCTCTATCATTCTTAAATGTAAGAAGTTTGGAACCACCAAGACTCTTCCTAGAGCTTGCCACCCAGCCAAACTGAGCAGGGGAGAAGGGCCTTGGTCAGGGAGGTGACCAAGAACTCGATGGTAACTCTGACAGAGCTCCAGAATTCCTCTGTGGAGATGGGAGAACCTTCCAGAAGGACAACCATCTCTGCAGCACTCCACCAATCAGGCCTTTATGGTAGAGTGGCCAGACGGAAGCCACTCCTCAGTAAAAGGCACATGACGTTCCTCTTGGAGTTTGCCAAATGACACCTAAAGAACTCTGACCATGAGAAACAAAATTCTCTGATGAAACCAAGATTGAAATCTTTGGCCTGAATGCCAAGCATCACGTCGGGAGGAAACCTGGCACCTTCCCTACAGTGAAGCATGGTGGTGGCAGCATCATGCTGTGGGGATCTTTTTCAGCAGCAGGGACTAGGAGACAAGTCAGGATAGAGGGAAAGATGAACGGAGCAAAGTACAGAGAGGTCCTTGATGAAAACTCAGGACCTCAGACTGGGTCGAAGGTTCACCTTCCAACAGGACAAAGACCCTAAGCACACAGCCAAGACAATGCAGGAGTGGCTTCGGGACAAGTCTCTCAATGTCCTTGAATGGCCCAGCCAGAGCCCGGACTTGAACCTGATCAAACAACTCTGGAGACCTGAAAATAGCTGTGCAACGATGCTCCACGTCCAACCTGACAGAGCTTGAGAGGATCTGCTGAGAGGAATACCAATACAGGTATACCAAGCATGTAGCTTCATACCCAATAAGACTCAAGTCTGTAATCACTGCCAAAGGTTTTTTGAACAAAGTACTCACTCAAGGGTCTGAATACTTATGTAAGTGATATTTCAGTTTATTTCATAAATTTGCAAACATTTATAAAAACCTGTTTTTGCTTTGTCATTATGGGGTATTGTGTGTAGATTGATGAGGGGGAAAACTATTTAATCCAATTTAGGATAAGGCTGTAACGTACCAAAATGTGTAAAAAAGTCAAGGGGTCTGAATACTTTCCCGAAGGCACTGTATTTCCTGTATATTCCAGAAAGGAACATCAAGCCAGAAAACATCCTAGTATCTCAGGGTCGGGAGGTCAATCTGTGTGACTTCAATTTTATATATACTGAACAAAAATAGAAACGCAACATGTACAGTGTTGCCCCCATGTTTCATGAGCTGATGCACAGGTGCACCTTGTGCTGGGGACAATAAAAGGCCACTAAAATGTTCAGTTGTCACACACAAAATGCCACAGATGTCTCAAGTTTTGCAATTGGCATGCTGACAACTGGAATGTCCACCAGAGCTGTTGCCAGAGAATTGAATGTTAATTTCTCTAGCATAAGCCACCTCCAATGTTGTTTTAGAGAATTTGGCAGTACGTCCAACCGGCCTCACAACCGCAGGCCACGTGTAACCACGCCAGCCCAGGACCTCCACATCCAGCTTCTTCACCTGCGGGATCTTCTGAGACCAGCCACCGGACAGCTGATGAAACTGTGGGTTTGCACAACAGAAGAATTTCTGCACAAACTGTGCTAGAAACCACTAGAAACCATCTCAGGGAAGCTCATCTCCGTGCTCGTCGTCCTCACCTGGGTCTTGACCTGACTGCAGTTTGGTAACCGACTTCAGTGGGCAAATGTTCACCTTCGATGGTGAACCTTCTTCACGGTTGAACCCGGTTTCAACCAGCATGTATGGCGTTGTGTAGGCGAGCGATTTGCTGACGTCAACGTTGTGAACAAAGTGCCCCATGGTGGTGGTGGGGTTATGGTATGGGCAGGCATAAGCTATTGATAGCACAAAGATACCGTGATGAGATACTGAAGCCCATTATCGTGCCATTCATCCCCCGCCATCACCTCATGTTTCAGCATGGTAATGCACAACCACATTGTCGCAAGGATCTGTACACAATTCCTGGAAGCTGAGAATGTCCCAGTTTTTCAATGGCCTGCATACTCACCAGACATGTCCCACCTGTTTCCTATATATTTCCTACATGTTTCATCAATATTTACTATATGTTTCCTTTGTGTTTCCTATATATGTGTTTTCCTATTCCTATATATTTCCTGTAAGTTTCCTATATTTTTCATATATGTTCCTGTATGTTTCCTTTGTTTCATATATTTTTGGGGCGGCAGGGTAGCCTAGTGGTTAGAGCGTTGGACTAGTAACCAGAAGCTTGCAAGATTAAATCCCCGAGCTGACAAGGTACAAATCTGTTGTTCTGCCCCTGAACAAGGCAGTTAACCCACTGTTCCCAGGCTGTCATTGAAAATAAGAATTTGTTCTTAACTGACTTGTCTAGTTAAATAAAGATAAAAATGTTTCATATATATTTCCTGTATGTTTCATATATATTTCCTGTATGTTTCCTTTGTTTCCTATTTGTATCCTTTTTGTTTCTCCAGATCATCCATAGGGACATCAAGCCAGAGAACATCCTGGTATCTCAGGGAGGGGTGGTCAAGCTGTGTGACTTCGGGTTCGCCAGGACAATGGCTGCACCAGGAGAGAATTACACGGACTACGTAGCAACACGCTGGTATAGGGCCCCAGAACTACTGGTGGGGGACACCAAGTACGGGAAGTAAGAACAAGGATAGAGACAGAGGGAGGGACGGGGAGAGAGACAGAGAGAGAGAGATCGAGAGAGAGAGAGACAGAATGAGAGAGAGAGAGAGAGATAGAAAGGCAGAGGGAGAGAGACAGAGAGAGACCGAGAGAGAAGGAGAGACAGAGAAGGGCAGAGACCAAGAGAGAAAGAGACACAGAGAGAAACAGTCCTATGAAATCCTCCAGTGTTATTTGTCTAATACTACCGTGTGTGTGTGGTGGTGTGTGTGTCTGTGTGTGTGTGGTGGTGTGTGTGTGTGTGTGTGTGTATGTGTGTGTGTGTGGTGGTGTGTGTGTGTCCGTGTGTGTGTGTGGTGGTGTGTGTGTGTGTGTGTGGTGGTGTGTGTCTGTCTATGGTTGTGTGTGTGTGTCTGTGGTTGTGTGAGTTTGTGTGTGTCTGTGGTTGTGTGAGTTTGTGTGTGTCTGTGGTTGTGTGTGTGTGTGTGTGTGTGTGTGTCTGTGGTTGTGTGTGTGTGTGTGTGTGTGTGTGTGTGTGTGTGTCTGTGATTGTGTCTGTGGTTGTGTGTGTGTCTGTGGTTGTGTGTGTGTGTGTGTGTGTGTCTGTGGTTGTGTGTGTGTGTGTGTGTGTGTGTGTGTGTGTGTGTGTGTGTGTGTAGGGCGGTAGATGTGTGGGCTGCAGGCTGTCTCTTCGTAGAGATGTTGACAGGAGAACCTCTGTTTCCTGGAGACTCTGACATCGACCAGTTATACCACATCATCAGGTGCTTTGGTGAGGACAGTACACACACACAACCACAGACACACACACACACACACACACACACAACCACAGACACACACAATCACAGACACACACACACAACCACAGACACACACACACACACACACAAACACACAACCACAGACACACACACAATCACAGACACACACACAATCACAGACACACACACAATCACAGACACACACACAACCACAGACACGCACACACACACACACACACCACAGACACACACACAACCACAGACACACACACACACACACACAATCACAGACACACACACACACACACACACACACATGGAGCAATGATTAATTTATTAATATTTTAATGAATTATTAATGAATTTTGCTATTTGTTTTGTTTTGTTTCATTACCAAGGAAACCTGACCCCTCCCCACCAGGAGTTGTTCTATAAGAACCCAGTGTTTTCAGGAGTCAGTCTACCGGAAGTGACAGAGACAGAGCCTCTTCAACAACGATATCCCAAACTGTCCACTACCGCTAGAGACCTTACACAGGTGCGCACACACACACACACACACACACACACACTCACTCACTCACTCACTCACTCACTCACTCACTCACTCACTCACTCACACACACAGACACACACACACACACACACACACACACACACTCACTTACACACACACACACACACACACACACACGCACGCACGCACACACACACACCTCAGACAGAGACAGAGCCTCTATAGCACAACACTACCACTTGGATGTGGTTCACTCCTTTATCAACGCTCATGAACTGATCCTCAGTGCTTTTCTACACTACAGCGAGATATTATCTCCTCCTAAAGTACTGTAGCCTTTCATTAACTATCTCCTCCTAAAGTACTGTAGCCTTTCAGTAACTATCTCCTCCTAAAGTACTGTAGCCTTTCATTAACTATCTCCTCCTAAAGTACTGTAGCCTTTCAGTAACTATCTCCTCCTAAAGTACTGTAGCCTTTCAGTAACTATCTCTATCTCCTCCTAAAGTACTGTAGCCTTTCAGTAACTATCTCGATCTCCTCCTAAAGTACTGTAGCCTTTCAGTAACTATCTCCTCCTAAAGTACTGTAGCCTTTCAGTAACTATCTCCTCCTAAAGTACTGTAGCCTTTCAGAAACTATCTCTATCTCCTCCTAAAGTATTGTAGCCTTTCAGTAACTATCTCTATCTCCTCCTAAAGTACTGTAACCTTTCAGTAACTATCTCCTCCTAAAGTACTGTAACCTTTCAGTAACTATCTCCTCCTAAAGTACTGTAGCCTTTCAGTAACTATCTCCTCCTAAAGTACTGTAGCCTTTCAGAAACTATCTCCTCCTAAAGTACTGTAGCCTTTCAGTAACTATCTCCTCCTAAAGTACTGTAGCCTTTCAGTAACTATCTCCTCCTAAAGTACTGTAGCCTTTCAGTAACTATCTCCTCCTAAAGTACTGTAGCCTTTCAGTAACTATCTCCTCCTAAAGTACTGTAGCCTTTCAGTAACTATCTCCTCCTAAAGTACTGTAGCCTTTCAGTAACTATCTCCTCCTAAAGTACTGTAGCCTTTCAGTAACTATCTCCTCCTAAAGTACTGTAGCCTTTCAGTAACTATCTCTATCTCCTCCTAAAGTACTGTAGCCTTTCAGTAACTATCTCGATCTCCTCCTAAAGTACTGTAGCCTTTCAGTAACTATCTCCTCCTAAAGTACTGTAGCCTTTCAGTAACTATCTCCTCCTAAAGTACTGTAGCCTTTCAGTAACTATCTCCTCCTAAAGTACTGTAGCCTTTCAGAAACTATCTCTATCTCCTCCTAAAGTATTGTAGCCTTTCAGTAACTATCTCTATCTCCTCCTAAAGTACTGTAACCTTTCAGTAACTATCTCCTCCTAAAGTACTGTAATCTTTCAGTAACTATCTCCTCCTAAAGTACTGTAGCCTTTCAGTAACTATCTCCTCCTAAAGTACTGTAGCCTTTCAGAAACTATCTCCTCCTAAAGTACTGTAGCCTTTCAGTAACTATCTCCTCCTAAAGTACTGTAGCCTTTCAGTAACTATCTCTATCTCCTCCTAAAGTACTGTAGCCTTTCAGTAACTATCTCGATCTCCTCCTAAAGTACTGTAGCCTTTCAGTAACTATCTCCTCCTAAAGTACTGTAGCCTTTCAGTAACTATCTCCTCCTAAAGTACTGTAGCCTTTCAGTAACTATCTCCTCCTAAAGTACTGTAGCCTTTCAGAAACTATCTCTATCTCCTCCTAAAGTATTGTAGCCTTTCAGTAACTATCTCTATCTCCTCCTAAAGTACTGTAACCTTTCAGTAACTATCTCCTCCTAAAGTACTGTAACCTTTCAGTAACTATCTCCTCCTAAAGTACTGTAGCCTTTCAGTAACTATCTCCTCCTAAAGTACTGTAGCCTTTCAGAAACTATCTCCTCCTAAAGTACTGTAGCCTTTCAGTAACTATCTCCTCCTAAAGTACTGTAGCCTTTCAGTAACTATCTCTATCTCCTCCTAAAGTACTGTAGCCTTTCAGTAACTATCTCGATCTCCTCCTAAAGTACTGTAGCCTTTCAGTAACTATCTCCTCCTAAAGTACTGTAGCCTTTCAGTAACTATCTCCTCCTAAAGTACTGTAGCCTTTCAGTAACTATCTCCTCCTAAAGTACTGTAGCCTTTCAGAAACTATCTCTATCTCCTCCTAAAGTATTGTAGCCTTTCAGTAACTATCTCTATCTCCTCCTAAAGTACTGTAACCTTTCAGTAACTATCTCCTCCTAAAGTACTGTAACCTTTCAGTAACTATCTCCTCCTAAAGTACTGTAGCCTTTCAGTAACTATCTCCTCCTAAAGTACTGTAGCCTTTCAGTAACTATCTCCTCCTAAAGTACTGTAGCCTTTCAGTAACTATCTCCTCCTAAAGTACTGTAGCCTTTCAGTAACTATCTCCTCCTAAAGTACTGTAGCCTTTCAGTAACTATCTCCTCCTAAAGTACTGTAGCCTTTCAGTAACTATCTCCTCCTAAAGTACTGTAGCCTTTCAGTAACTATCTCCTCCTAAAGTACTGTAGCCTTTCAGTAACTATCTCCTCCTAAAGTAATGTAGCCTTTCAGTAACTATCTCCTCCTAAAGTATCGTAGCCTTTCAGTAGCTACAGTATCTCTATACAACTCCCTCTTCCCCACCCCCCCTCACTCAATCTCTCTCTCTCTCTCTCCCCCATATCCCCTCTCTCTCTCTCCCCCATATCCCCTCTCTCTCTCCCCATATCCCCTCTCTCTCTATCCCCCATATCCCCTCTCTCTCTCCCCCATATCCCCTCTCTCTCTCTCTCCCCCATATCCCCTCTCTCTCTCCCCCCATATCCCCTCTCTCTCTCCCCCATATCCCCTCTCTCTATCCCCCATATCCCCTCTCTCTCTCTCTCCCCCATATCCCTCTCTCTCTCTCCCCCATATCCCCTCTCTCTCTCTCCCCATATCCCCTCTCTCTCTATCCCCCATATCCCCTCTCTCTCTCTCCCCCATATCCCCTCTCTCTCTCTCCCCCATATCCCCTCTCTCTCTCTCCCCCCATATCCCCTCTCTCTCTATCCCCCATATCCCCTCTCTCTCTCTCTCCCCCATATCCCCTCTCTCTCTCTCCCCCATATCCCCTCTCTCTCTATCCCCCATATCCCCTCTCTCTCTCTCTCTCCCCATATCCCCTCTCTCTCTCTCCCCATATCCCCTCTCTCTCTCTCCCCCATATCCCCTCTCTCTCTCTCCCCATATCCCCTCTCTCTCTCTCTCTCTCCCCATATCCTCTCTCTCTCTCCCCATATCCCCTCTCTCTCTCTCCCCCATATCCCTCTCTCTCTCTCCCCCCATATCCCCTCTCTCTCTCCCCCCCATATCCCCTCTCTCTCTCCCCCATATCCCCTCTCTCTCCCCCCATATCCCTCTCTCTCTCTCTCCCCATATCCTCTCTCTCTCTCTCCCCATATCCTCTCTCTCTCTCCCCCATATCCCTCTCTCTCTCTCCCCCATATCCCCTCTCTCTATCCCCCATATCCCCTCTCTCTCTCTCTCTCTCTCTCTCCCCCATATCCCTCTCTCTCTCTCTCTCTCTCTCCCCCATATCCCCTCTCTCTCTCTCCCCCCCATATCCCCTCTCTCTCTCTCCCCCATATCCCTCTCTCTCTCCCCCATATCCCCTCTCTCTCTCTCTCCCCCATATCCCCTCTCTCTCTCTCCCCATATCCCCTCTCTCTCTCTCCCCATATCCCCTCTCTCTCTCTCCCCATATCCCTCTCTCTCTCCCCCATATCCCCTCTCTCTCTCCCCATATCCCCTCTCTCTCTCCCCCCATATCCCCTCTCTCTCTCCCCCCCATATCCCTCTCTCTCTCTCCCCCCATATCCTCTCTCTCTCTCCCCCATATCCTCTCTCTCTCTCTCCCCATATCCCTCTCTCTCTCTCCCCATATCCCTCTCTCTCTATCCCCCCATATCCCCTCTCTCTCTCTCTCTCTCTCTCTCTCCCCCCCATATCCCCTCTCTCTCTCTCTCTCTCTCCCCATATCCCTCTCTCTCTCTCCCCCATATCCCCTCTCTCTCTCTCCCCATATCCCCTCTCTCTCTCCCCCATATCCCCTCTCTCTCTCTCCCCCATATCCCCTCTCTCTCTCTCCCCATATCCCTCTCTCTCTCCCCCATATCCCCTCTCTCTCTCCCCCATATCCCCTCTCTCTCTCTCCCCATATCCCCTCTCTCTCTATCCCCCATATCCCCTCTCTCTCTCTCCCCCATATCCCCTCTCTCTCTCTCCCCCATATCCCCTCTCTCTCCCTCCTCCTTCTCTTACCAGAGGTGTCTCCAGATGGATCCAGACAGGAGGTCACAGTGTTCTGACCTGCTGCAGCACCAACTCTTCACTAACGATGGCTTCCACCTCAGGTAACATACACCTGGTCACACACACATGGTAACACACACACCTGGTAACACACACACACACACACAAACCTGGTAACACACACACATCTGGTAACACACACACCTGGTAACACACACCTGGCAACACACACACCCGGTAACACACACCTGGCAAATCACACACCTGGTAACACACACCTGGTAACACACACACACACCTGGTAACACACACACACCTGGTAACAAACACACACCTGGTAACAAACACACACCCGGTAACACACACACACCCGGTAACACACACACACCTGGTAACACACACACACCTGGTAACAAACACACACACCTGGTAACACACACACACCTGGTAACAAACACACACCTGGTAACAAACACACACCTGGTAACACACACACACACCTGGTAACACACACACACCCGGTAACACACACCCGGTAACACACACACACACCTGGTAACACACACCTGGTAACATATACACCTGGTAACACACACACACATCTGGTAACACACACACACACACACACACCTGGTAACACAGACAAACACACACACACCTGGTAACACACACACACACCTGGTAACACACACACACCTGGAAACACACAAATACACATCTGGTATCACACCCACCTGGTAACACACACACACACACCCACCTGGTAACACACACACCTGGTCACACACACACACCTGGTAACACACACACACCTGGTAACACACACACCTGGTAACACACACACACACACACACCTGGTAACACACACACCTGGTCACACACACATGGTAACACAGACACCTGGTCACACACACAAACACACACCTGGTAACACACACACCTGGTAACACACACACACACACACTTGGTAACACACACACACACACACACACACATCTGGTAACACATACACCTGGTAACACACACCTGGCAACACACACACCCGGTAACACACACCTGGCAAATCACACACCTGGTAACACACACACCTGGTAACACACACACACACACCTGGTAACACACACACACACACCTGGTAACACACATACCTGGTAACACACACACACCTGGTAACACACACACACACACCTGGTAACACACATACCTGGTAACACACACACACCCGGTAACACACACACACCTGGTAACACACACACACCTGGTAACACACACCTGGTAACACACACACACATCTGGTAACACACACACACTGGTAACACAGACAAACACACACACACCTGGTAACACACACACACGCACCTGGTAACACACAAATACACATCTGGTATCACACACACCTGGTAACACACACACACACCTGGTAACACACACACACACCTGGTAACACACACACCTGGTCACACACACGGTCACACACACACACCGGTACCACACACACCTGGTCTCACACACACACACGGTCACACACACAAACCTGGTAACACACATACCTGGTCACACACACACCTGGTAACACACACACACCTGGTAACACACAAACCTGGTAACACACACCCACCTGGTAACACACACACACCCACCTGCTAACACACACCCACCTGGTAACACACACCCACCTGGTAACACACACCCACCTGGTAACACACACACACCTGGTAACACACACACACCTGGTGACACACACACACACACCTGGTAACACACACCCACCTGGTAACACACACACACCTAGTATCGCACACCTACCTTCAAATCAAATCAAATCAAATTTTATTTGTCACATACACATGGTTAGCAGATGTTAATGCGAGTGTAGCGAAATGCTTGTGCTTCTAGTTCCGACAGTGCAGTAATAACGAGCAAGTAATCTAACTAACAATTCCAAAAAAAACTACTGTCATACACAGTGTAAGGGGATAAAGAATATGTACATAAGGATATATGAATGAGTGATGATACAGAGCAGCATAGGCAAGATACAGTAGATGATATCGAGTACAGTATATACATATGAGATAAGTATGTAAACCAAGTGGCATAGTTAAAGTGGCTAGTGATACATGTATTACATAAGGATGCAGTCGATGATATAGAGTACAGTATCAACGTATGCCTGGTAACACACACACACCTGGTAACACACACCCACCTGGTAACACACACCCACCTGGTTACACACACCCACCTGGTAACACCCACCCACCTGGTAACACACACACCTGGTCACTCACACACACACACACACACGGTCACACACACACCTGGTAACACACACACCTGATCACACACACACACACCTGGTCACACATACTCCTGGTAACACACACACACACACATGGTCACACACACACACACACCCACCCACCTGGTAACACACACTGGTCACACACAAACCCTGTGTTGAACTGAACAAAACTTTTTCAGGTTTGTCCAGGAGTTGAATGCTAAAATCCAGAAGGATCAGAAAGAGAACTCTCCCCTTCCCAAGATGAACAAGACTATCAAGAAAGACAAGGAGGAAGTAGAGGAGAGGACTGGGAAGTACAAGGTCAGACACACACACACATGGAGGTAACACACACAGGTGGGCGCATGCACACACACACACACACACACACACACACACACACACACACACACACACACACACACACTCACTCACTCACTCACTCACACACATCCACACATCCACACACACACACACACATCCACACACACACACACACACACACACAAACCCACACACACAAACCCACACACACACTCACACACACACACACGAACACCAGTGTTAATTTAGTCAACAATAACTATGATGAAAAATACTCTGCAACTTCGTATGTTTCCTGACTCAAACTATAACAATAATAAAACCAGACGCCCTGAAATGCAAACTATTACTAATTACTTTTCATTTTAGTTTGACGAAAATATGACAATTCCAGAATCCCAACCCAGAATCCCAACCCAGAATTCCAACCCAGAATTCCAACCCAGAATTCCAACCCAGAATCCCAACCCAGAATTCCAACCCAGAATTCCAACTCAGAATTCCAACCCAGAAATCCAACCGAGACTAATGGACATTTCATTAGACATGAAGCTCCTTCTCGTGCAAATGCCAGTTGTTTGGTTGTATTAGGAGATATTAGGAGTACAGTGATACTTATAATAATAAATCGTTATTCAAATAAATTCACAGTAATTACTATGTAAGAATACTGTTTGTCAACTACGGCTCAGCATTCCAACGACACAGTACCCGCCAAGCTCATCACTGAGCTGTTGTTGCGTCTATATTTTAAAATTTTTGTTCAGTATACAGTACCAGTCAAAATTTTGGACACACCTACTCATTCCAGGGTTTTTCTTTATTTTTTACTATTTTCTACATTGTAGAATAATAGTGAAGACATCAAAACTATGAAATAACACATGTGGAATCATGTAGTAACCAAAAAAAGTATTAAACAAATCAAAAAAATATTATATATTTTAGATTCTTCCAAGTAGCCACCCTTTGCCTTGATGACAGCTTTGCACGATCCTGGCATTCTCTCAACCAGCTTCCATGAGGTAGTCACCTGGAATGCATTTCAAATAACAGGTGTGTTAAAACCTTTTTGGGATAGGGGGCAGCATTTTCACTTTTGGATGAATAGCGTGCCCAGAGTGAACTGCCTCCTACTCAGTCCCAGATGCTAATATATGCATATTATTATTAGTATTAGTTAGAAAACACTCTGGAGTTTCTAAAACTGTTTGAATGATGTCTGTAACAGAACTCATATGGCAAGCGAAAACCTGAGAAAAATCCAACCAGGAAGTGGGACATCTGAGGTTTGTAGTTTTTTCAAAGCTTGGCTTACCGAATACTCATTGAGATATGGATAAAGTTGCACTTCCTACGGCTTCCATGAGATGTCAACTGTCTTTAGAAACTTGAATGAGGCTTCTACTATAAAGGAGGGGCTCATGAGACCTGTTTGAGTCAGTGGTCTGGCAGATAGCCTTGGTCTCATGACGCGCGTTCCCGACAGAGTTACCTCTCGTTCCAGTGCTTTTCTTCAGACAAAGGAATTCTCCGGTTGGAACATTATTGATATTTTATGTTAAAAACATCCTATAGATTGATTCCATACATCGTTTGACATGTTTCTAAAGGACTGTAATGGAACTGTTCGAATTTTTGTCTGGACGAAGTGCCTGCGCCTCATGAAGATGGATTACTGGGCTGAACACGCTAACAACAAGTTGCTATTTGGACATAGATGATGGACTTTATGGAACTTTATGGAACAAATCAGTCATTTATTGTCCAACTGGAATTCCTGGGAGTGCCTTCTGATGAAGATCATCAAAGGTAAGTGAATATTTATGGTGTAATTTCTAACTTCTGTTGACTCCAAAATGGTGGATATTCCTCCGCTGTTTTGGTTTCTGAGCGCCGTTCTCAGATGATGCTTTTTCCAAAATAAAAAAAAAGAATCTGACACAGCGGTTGCATTAAGGAGAAGTCTATCTTTAATTCTGTGAATAACACTAGCATCTTTTATCAATGTTTATTATGAGTATTTCTGCAAAATCACTGGATGTTTTGGAATCAAAACATTACCACACATAACGTGCCAACTGAGATTTTTGGATATAAATATGCACATTATCGAACAAAACATGCATATATTGTGTAACATAATGTCCTATGAGTGTCATCTGATGAAGATCATCAAAGGTTAGTGATTCATTGTATCTATATTCTGCTTTTTGTGACTCCTATCTTTGGCTGGAAACATGTCTGTGTGTTTTTTTGACTTGGCTATGACCTAACATAATCATATGTTGTGCTTTCGCTGTAAAGCATTTTTGAAATCGGACACGATGGGTAGATTAACAAGATGTTTATCTTTCATTTGCTGTATTGGACTTGTTAATGTGTGAAAGTGACATTTCAAAAAAATATTTTTGAATTTCGCGCACTGCCTTTTCAGCGGATTGTTGTCGAGGGAACCCCTATCCTAGAAAGGTTAAAGGTTCATTTGTGGAGCTTCTTTCCTTCTTAATGTGTTTGAGCCAATCAGTTGTGTTGTGACAAGGTAAGGGTGGTATACAGAAGATAGCCCTATTTGGTAAAAGACCAAGTCCATATTATGGCAAGAACAGCTCAAATAAGCATAGAGAAATTACAGTCCATCATTACTTTAAGACATGAAGGTCAGACAATACGGAACATTTCAAGAACTTTGAAAGTTTCTTCAAGTGCAGTCGCAAAAACCATGAAGCGCTGTGATGAAACTGGCTCTCATGAGGACCGCCACAGGAAAGGAAGACCCAGAGTCACCTCTGCTGCAGAGGATAAGTTCATTAGAGTTACCAGCCTCAGAAATTGCAGCCCAAATAAATGCATCACAGAGTTCAAGTAACAGACACATCTCAACATCAACTGTTCAGAGGAGACTGCGTGAATCAGGCCTTGATGGTCATATTGCTGCAAAGAAACCACCACTAAAGGACACCAATAAGATGAAGAGACTTGCTTGGGCCAAGAAACACGAGCAATGGTCATTAGACCAGTGGAAATCTGTCCTTTGATCTGATGAGATTTTTGGTCCCAACCGCCGAGTCTTTGTGAGACGCAGAGTAGGTAAACGGTGGATCTTTGCATGTGTGGTTCCTACCGTGAAGCATGGAGGAGGAGGTGTGGCGGTGCTTTGCTGGTGACACTGTCACTGATTTATTTAGAATTCAAGGAACACTTAACCAGCATGGCTACCACAGCATTCTGCAGCGATACGCCATCCCATCTGGTTTGCAGTTAGTGGGACTATCATTTGTTTTTCAATAGGACAATGACCCAACACACCTCCAGCCTGTGTAAGGGCTATTTGACCAAGAAGGAGAGTGATGGAGTGCTGCATCAGATGATCTGGCATCCACAATCACCCAACCTCAATCCAATTGAGTTGGTTTGGGATGAGTCGGACTGCAGAGTGAAGGAAAAGCTCAGCATATGTGGGAACTCCTTCAAGATGGTTGGAAAATCATTCCAGGTGGAGCTGGTTGAGAGAATATCAAGAGTGTGCAAAGCTGTCATCTAGGCAAAGGGTGGTCAAAATAAAGAAAAACACTTGAATGAGTAGGTGTGTCCAAACTATTGACTGGTACTGTGTGTGTGTGTGTGTGTGTATATATATACAGTGCCTTGCGAAAGTATTCGGCCCCCTTGAACTTTGCGACCTTTTGCCACATTTCAAGCTTCAAACATAAAGATATAAAACTGTATTTTTTTGTGAAGAATCAACAACAAGTGGGACACAATCATGAAGTGGAACGACATTTATTGGATATTTCAAACTTTTTTAACAAATCAAAAACGGAAAAATTGGGCGTGCAAAATTATTCAGCCCCTTTACTTTCAGTGCAGCAAACTCTCTCCAGAAGTTCAGTGAGGATCTCTGAATGATCCAATGTTGACCTAAATGACTAATGATGATAAATACAATCTACCTACCTGTGTGTAATCAAGTCTCCGTATAAATGCACCTGCACTGTGATAGTCTCAGAGGTCTGTTAAAAGCGCAGAGAGCATCATGAAGAACAAGGAACACACCAGGCAGGTCTGAGATACTGTTGTTTATTTATTTATTTTTTATTTCTTTATTTTACCTTTATTTAACCAGGTAGGCAAGTTGAGAACAAGTTCTCATTTACAATTGCGACCTGGCCAAGATAAAGCAAAGCAGTTCGACAGATACAACGACACAGAGTTACACATGGAGTAAAACAAACATACAGTCAATAATACAGTATAAACAAGTCTATATACAATGTGAGCAAATGAGGTGAGAAGGGAGGTAAAGGCAAAAAAGGCCATGGTGGCAAAGTAAATACAATATAGCAAGTAAAACACTGGAATGGTAGTTTTGCAATGGAAGAATGTGCAAAGTAGAAATAAAAATAATGGGGTGCAAAGGAGCAAAATAAATAAAGAAATAAAAATGAAATACAGTTGGGAAAGAGGTAGTTGTTTGGGCTAAATTATAGGTGGGCTATGTACAGGTGCAGTAATCTGTGAGCTGCTCTGACAGTTGGTGCTTAAAGCTAGTGAGGGAGATAAGTGTTTCCAGTTTCAGAGATTTTAGTAGTTCGTTCCAGTCATTGGCAGCAGAGAACTGGAAGGAGAGGCGGCCAAAGAAAGAATTGGTTTTGGGGGTGACTAGAGAGATATACCTGCTGGAGCGTGTGCTACAGGTGGGAGATGCTATGGTGACCAGCGACCTGAGATAAGGGGGACTTTACCTAGCAGGGTCTTGTAGATGACATGGAGCCAGTGGGTTTGGCGACGAGTATGAAGCGAGGCCAGCCAACGAGAGCGTACAGGTCGCAATGGTGGGTAGTATATGGGGCTTTGGTGACAAAATGGATTGCACTGTGATAGACTGCATCCAATTTGTTGAGTAGGGTATTGGAGGCTATTTTGTAAATGACATCGCCAAAGTCGAGGATTGGTAGGATGGTCAGTTTTACAAGGGTATGTTTGGCAGCATGAGTGAAGGATGCTTTGTTGCGAAATAGGAAGCCAATTCTAGATTTAACTTTGGATTGGAGATGTTTGATATGGGTCTGGAAGGAGAGTTTACAGTCTAAACAGACACCTAAGTATTTGTAGTTGTCCACGTATTCTAAGTCAGAGCCGTCCAGAGTAGTGATGTTGGACAGGCGGGTAGGTGCAGGTAGCGATCGGTTGAAGAGCATGCATTTAGTTTTACTTGTATTTAAGAGCAATTGGAGGCCACGGAAGGAGAGTTGAATGGCATTGAAGCTTGCCTGGAGGGTTGTTAACACAGTGTCCAAAGAAGGGCCGGAAGTATACAGAATGGTGTCGTCTGCGTAGAGGTGGATCAGAGACTCACCAGCAGCAAGAGCGACCTCATTGATGTATACAGAGAAGAGAGTCGGTCCAAGAATTGAACCCTGTGGCACCCCCATAGAGACTGCCAGAGGTCCGGACAGCAGACCCTCCGATTTGACACACTGAACTCTATCAGAGAAGTAGTTGGTGAACCAGGCGAGGCAATCATTTGAGAAACCAAGGCTCTCGAGTCTGCCGATGAGGATGTGGTGATTGACAGAGTCGAAAGCCTTGGCCAGATCAATGAATCCGGCTGCACAGTAATGTTTCTTATCGATGGCGGTTAAGATATCGTTTAGGACCTTGAGCGTGGCTGAGGTGCACTCATGACCAGCTCTGAAACCAGATTGCATAGCAGAAAAGGTATGGTGAGATTCGAAATGGTCGGTAATCTGTTTGTTGACTAGGCTTTCGAAGACCTTAGAAAGGCACGGTAGGATAGATATAGGTCTGTAGCAGTTTGGGTCAAGAGTGTTCCCCCCCCTTTGAAGAGGGGGATGACCGCAGCTGCATTCCAATCTTTGGGAATCTCAGACGACACGAAAGAGAGGTTGAACAGGCTAGTAATAGGGGTGGCAACAATTTCGGCAGATCATTTTAGAAAGAAAGGGTCCAGATTGTCTAGCCCGGCTGATTTTTAGGGGTCCAGATTTTGCAGCTCTTTCAGAACATCAGCTGAATGGATTTGGGAGAAGGAGAAATGGGGAAGGCTTGGGCGAGTTGCTGTTGGGGGTGCAGTGCTGTTGACCGGGGTAGGAGTAGCCAGGTGGAAAGCATGGCCAGCCGTAGAAAAATGCTTATTGAAATTCTCAATTATGGTGGATTTATCAGAGGTGACAGTGTTTCCTATCTTCAGTGCAGTGGGCAGCTGGGAGGAGGTGTTCTTATTCTCCATGGACTTTACAGTGTCCCAGAACTTTTTGAGTTAGTGTTGCAGGAAGCAAATTTCTGCTTGAAAAAGCTAGCCTTGGCTTTTCTAACTGCCTGTGTATAATGGTTTCTAGCTTCCCTGAACAGCTGCATATCACGGGGGCTGTTCGATGCTAATGCAGAACGCCATAGGATGTTTTTGTGTTGGTTAAGGGCAGTCAGGTCTGGGGAGAACCAAGGGCTATATCTGTTCCTGGTTCTAAATTTCTTGAATGGGGCATGTTTATTTAAGATGGTTAGGAAGGCATTTAAAAAAAATATCCAGGCATCCTCTACTGACGGGATGAGATCAATATCCTTCCAGGATACCCCGGCCAGGTCGATTAGAAAGGCCTGCTCGCAGAAGTGTTTCAGTGAGCGTTTTACAGTGATGAGTGGAGGTCGTTTGACCGCTGGAGGTCGTTTGACTAGCTAGCTGTGAGATCCGGGTATGAATGTCCAGAGAGCAGTCGAAATCCAGGGACATGGAGAGAAAAATTGATCCGGTATGTTCCGTTCCGAGCCGCGCTGCGCCATATAGAACTGGCGATAGATTTTCGAGCTAAAGGATAGCTGATGACCACAAACCGTGGTTAGCAGAATACTAACGATTTGCCAGTAAAGAAGCTAACTAGCTTCTGAACTAGCTTCTGATTAGCTTCTGGATTTGCTTCTGGCTAGTTTCAGGCTAGCTTCTTGGAGGATTACAGATTTGATGTAAATAATACTTTTTTATAAATATAAATTGGTGAGGCGGGTTGCAGGAGAGTGTTTTGAAGATGAGTTGATGGAAAATAAAAATAAAATGTATGTGAAAAAGTTGTAAATATATATATATATACAGGACATGACAAGACGAGGACAAAAGATGTCTGAACTGCTATGCCACCTTGGAGTATGTGAAGAGGTTTAAAGCCGGATTTGGATACAAAAAGATGTCCCAAGCTTTAAACATCCCAAGGAGCACTGTGCAAGCGATAATATTGAAATGGTAGGAGTATCAGACCACTGCAAATCTACCAAGACCTGGCCGTCCCTCTAAACTTTCAGGTCATACAAGGAGAAGACTGATCAGAGATGCAGCCAAGAGGCCCATGATCACTCTGGATGAACTACAGAGATCTACAGCTGAGGTGGGAGACTCTGTCCATAGGACAACAATCAGTCGTATATTGCACAAATCTGGCCTTTATGGAAGAGTGGCAAGAAGAAAGCCATTTCTTAAAGATATCCATAAAAAGTGTTGTTTAAAGTTTGCCACAAGCCACCTGGGAGACACACCAAACATGTGGAAGAAGGTGCTCTGGTCAGATGAAACCAAAATTGAACTTTTTGGCAACAATGCAAAACGTTATGTTTGGCGTAAAAGCAACACAGCTCATCACCCTGAACACAACATCCCCACTGTCAAACATGGTGGTGGCAGCATCATGGTTTGGGCCTGCTTTTCTTCAGCAGGGACAGGGAAGATGGTTAAAATTGATGGGAAGATGGATGGAGCCAAATACAGGACCATTCTGGAAGAAAACCTGATGGAGTCTGCAAAAGACCTGAGACTGGGATGGAGATTTGTCTTCCAACAAGACAACGATCCAAAACATAAAGCAAAATCTACAATGGAATGGTTCAAAAATAAACATATCCAGGTGTTAGACTGGCCAAGTCAAAGTCAGACCTGAATCCAATCGAGAATCTGTGGAAAGAACTGAAAACTGCTGTTCACAAATGCTCTCCATCCAACCTCACTGAGCTTGAGCTGTTTTGCAAGGAGGAATGGGAAAAAATTTCAGTCTCTCGATGTGCAAAACTGATAGAGACATACCCCAAGTGACTTACAGCTGTAATCGCAGCAATTGATTGATTTGATTTGATTTGAAAAGGTGGCGCTACAAAGTATTAACTTAAGGGGGCTGAATAATTTTGCACGCCCAATTTTTCAGTTTTGATTTGTTAAAAAGTTTGAAATATCCAATAAATGTCGTTCCACTTCATGATTGTGTCCCACTTGTTGTTGATTCTTCACAAAAAATACAGTTTTATATCTTTATGTTTGAAGCCTGAAATGTGGCAAAAGGTCGCAAAGTTCAAGGGGGCCGAATACTTTCGCAAGGCACTGTATATGTATATACACTGAGTACAAAACTTTAAGAACACCTTCCTGATATTGAGTTGCACCCCCCCCCCTTGCCCTCAGAACAGCCTCAATTCATTGGGGGAATAGACTCCACTAGGTATTGAAAGCGTTCCACAGGGATGCTGGCCCATGTTGGCACCAAAGCTTCCCACAGTTGTGCCAAGTTGGCTGGACATCCTTTGGATGGTGGACCATTCTTGATACACACAGGAAACTGTTCATTGTGAAAAACCCAGCAGCTTTGCAGTTCTTGACACACTCAAATCGGTGCGCCTGGCACCTACTACCATGCCCTGTTCAAAGGGACTTAAATCTTTGTCACCCTCTGAATGGCCAACGTACACAATCCATGTCTCAATCATCTACCCTGACTGAAGTAGATTTAACAGGTGACATCAATAAGGGATCGCAGCTTTCACCTGGACTCACCTGGTCAGTCTGTTATGGAAAGAGCAGGTGTTCTTAATGTTTTGTACTCTCCGGACTCTGCTCGTTCGTATTACTGCACTGTTGGAGCTAGAACAGAAACACAAGCATTTAGCTAGGTATTACTGCACTGTTGGAGCCAGAACAGAAACACAAGCATTTAGCTAGGTATTACTGCACTGTTGGAGCTAGAACAGAGACACAAGCATTTAGCTAGGTATTACTGCACTGTTGGAGCTAGAACAGAAACACAAGCATTTAGCTAGGTATTACTGTTGGAGCAAGAACAGAAACACAAGCATTTAGCTAGGTATTTCTGCACTGTTGGAGCTAGAACAGAAATACAAGCATTTAGCTAGGTATTACTGCACTGTTGGAGCTAGAACAGAAACACAAGCATTTAGCTAGGTATTACTGCACTGTTGGAGCTAGAACAGAAACACAAGCATTTAGCTAGGTATCACTGTTGGAGCCAGAACAGAAACACAAGCATTTAGCTAGGTATTACTGTTGGAGCAAGAACAGAAACACAAGCATTTAGCTAGGTATCACTGTTGGAGCCAGAACAGAAACACAAGCATTTAGCTAGGTATTACTGCACTGTTGGAGCTAGAACAGAAACACAAGCATTTAGCTAGGTATTACTGCACTGTTGGAGCTAGAACAGAAACACAAGCATTTAGCTAGGTATTACTGTTGGAGCCAGAACAGAAACACAAGCATTTAGCTAGGTATTACTGCACTGTTGGAGCTAGAACAGAAACACAAGCATTTAGCTAGGTATTACTGTTGGAGCAAGAACAGAAACACAAGCATTTAGCTAGGTATCACTGTTGGAGCCAGAACAGAAACACAAGCATTTAGCTAGGTATTACTGCACTGTTGGAGCTAGAACAGAAACACAAGCATTTAGCTAGGTATTACTGCACTGTTGGAGCTAGAACAGAAACACAAGCATTTAGCTAGGTATTACTGCACTGTTGGAGCTAGAACAGAAACACAAGCATTTAGCTAGGTATTACTGTTGGAGCAAGAACAGAAACACAAGCATTTAGCTAGGTATTTCTGCACTGTTGGAGCCAGAACAGAAACACAAGCATTTAGCTAGGTATTACTGCACTGTTGGAGCTAGAACAGAAACACAAGCATTTAGCTAGGTATCACTGTTGGAGCTAGAACAGAAACACAAGCATTTAGCTAGGTATTACTGCACTGTTGGAGCTAGAACAGAAACACAAGCATTTAGCTAGGTATTACTGCACTGTTGGACCCAGAACAGAAACACAAGCATTTAGCTAGGTATTACTGCACTGTTGGAGCTAGAACAGAAACACAAGCATTTAGCTAGGTATTACTGCACTGTTGGACCCAGAACAGAAACACAAGCATTTAGCTAGGTATCACTGTTGGAGCCAGAAACACAGGCATTTAGCTCAGTATTACTGTTGGAGCTAGAAACACAAGCATTTAGCTAGGTATTACTGCAGTGTTGGAGCAAGAAACACAAGCTTTTAGCTAGGTATTACTGTTGGAGCCAGAAACACAGGCATTTAGCTCAGTATTACTGTTGGAGCTAGAAACACAAGCATTTAGCTAGGTATCACTGTTCGAGCCAGAAACACAGGCATTTAGCTCGGTATTACTGTTGGAGCTAGAAGCATTTTGCAAGGTATCACTGCACTGTTGGAGCTAGAAACACAAGCATTTAGCTAGGTATTACTGCTCTGTTGGAGCTAGAACAGAAACACAAGCATTTAGCTAGGTATTACTGTTGGAGCTAGAAGCATTTTGCAAGGTATCACTGCACTGTTGGAGCTAGAAACACAAGCATTTAGCTAGGTATTACTGCACTGTTGGAGCTAGAACAGAAACACAAGCATTTAGCTAGGTATTACTGCACTGTTGGAGCTAGAACAGAAACACAAGCATTTAGCTAGGTATCACTGTTGGAGCCAGAACAGAAACACAAGCATTTAGCTAGGTATTACTGTTGGAGCAAGAACAGAAACACAAGCATTTAGCTAGGTATCACTGTTGGAGCCAGAACAGAAACACAAGCATTTAGCTAGGTATTACTGCACTGTTGGAGCTAGAACAGAAACACAAGCATTTAGCTAGGTATTACTGCACTGTTGGAGCTAGAACAGAGACACAAGCATTTAGCTAGGTATTACTGTTGGAGCCAGAACAGAAACACAAGCATTTAGCTAGGTATTACTGCACTGTTGGAGCTAGAACAGAAACACAAGCATTTAGCTAGGTATTACTGCACTGTTGGAGCTAGAACAGAAACACAAGCATTTAGCTAGGTATTACTGTTGGAGCCAGAACAGAAACACAAGCATTTAGCTAGGTATTACTGCACTGTTGGAGCTAGAACAGAAACACAAGCATTTAGCTAGGTATTACTGTTGGAGCAAGAACAGAAACACAAGCATTTAGCTAGGTATTTCTGCACTGTTGGAGCCAGAACAGAAACACAAGCATTTAGCTAGGTATTACTGCACTGTTGGAGCTAGAACAGAAACACAAGCATTTAGCTAGGTATTACTGCACTGTTGGAGCTAGAACAGAAACACAAGCATTTAGCTAGGTATTACTGTTGGAGCAAGAACAGAAACACAAGCATTTAGCTAGGTATCACTGTTGGAGCCAGAACAGAAACACAAGCATTTAGCTAGGTATTACTGCACTGTTGGAGCTAGAACAGAAACACAAGCATTTAGCTAGGTATCACTGTTGGAGCTAGAACAGAAACACAAGCATTTAGCTAGGTATTACTGCACTGTTGGAGCTAGAACAGAAACACAAGCATTTAGCTAGGTATTACTGCACTGTTGGACCCAGAACAGAAACACAAGCATTTAGCTAGGTATTACTGCACTGTTGGAGCTAGAACAGAAACACAAGCATTTAGCTAGGTATTACTGCACTGTTGGACCCAGAACAGAAACACAAGCATTTAGCTAGGTATCACTGTTGGAGCCAGAAACACAGGCATTTAGCTCGGTATTACTGTTGGAGCTAGAAACACAAGCATTTAGCTAGGTATTACTGCAGTGTTGGAGCAAGAAACACAAGCTTTTAGCTAGGTATTACTGTTGGAGCCAGAAACACAGGCATTTAGCTCGGTATTACTGTTGGAGCTAGAAACACAAGCATTTAGCCAAGTATCACTGTTCGAGCCAGAAACACAGGCATTTAGCTCGGTATTACTGTTGGAGCTAGAAGCATTTTGCAAGGTATCACTGCACTGTTGGAGCTAGAAACACAAGCATTTAACTAGGTATTACTGTTGGAGCTAGAAACACAAGCATTTAGCTAGGTATCACTGCTGGAGCTATAAACACAAGCATTTTGCTAGGTATCACTGTTGGAGCCAGAAACACAAGCATTTAGCTAGGTATTACTGTTGGAGCTAGGAACATGCATTTAGCTAGGTATTACTGTTGGAGCTAGAAACACAAGCATTTAGCTAGGTATTACTGCACTGTTGGAGCTAGAACAGAAACACAAGCATTTAGCTAGGTATTACTGCACTGTTGGAGCTAGAACAGAAATACAAGCATTTAGCTAGGTATTACTGCACTGTTGGAGCTAGAACAGAAATACAAGCATTTAGCTAGGTATTACTGCACTGTTGGAGCTAGAACAGAAACACAAGCATTTAGCTAGGTATTACTGTTGGAGCCAGAACAGAAACACAAGCATTTAGCTAGGTATTACTGCACTGTTGGAGCTAGAACAGAAACACAAGCATTTAGCTAGGTATTACTGTTGGAGCAAGAACAGAAACACAAGCATTTAGCTAGGTATCACTGTTGGAGCCAGAACAGAAACACAAGCATTTAGCTAGGTATTACTGCACTGTTGGAGCTAGAACAGAAACACAAGCATTTAGCTAGGTATTACTGCACTGTTGGAGCTAGAACAGAAACACAAGCATTTAGCTAGGTATTACTGCACTGTTGGAGCTAGAACAGAAACACAAGCATTTAGCTAGGTATTACTGTTGGAGCAAGAACAGAAACACAAGCATTTAGCTAGGTATTTCTGCACTGTTGGAGCCAGAACAGAAACACAAGCATTTAGCTAGGTATTACTGCACTGTTGGAGCTAGAACAGAAACACAAGCATTTAGCTAGGTATCACTGTTGGAGCTAGAACAGAAACACAAGCATTTAGCTAGGTATTACTGCACTGTTGGAGCTAGAACAGAAACACAAGCATTTAGCTAGGTATTACTGCACTGTTGGACCCAGAACAGAAACACAAGCATTTAGCTAGGTATTACTGCACTGTTGGAGCTAGAACAGAAACACAAGCATTTAGCTAGGTATTACTGCACTGTTGGACCCAGAACAGAAACACAAGCATTTAGCTAGGTATCACTGTTGGAGCCAGAAACACAGGCATTTAGCTCAGTATTACTGTTGGAGCTAGAACAGAAACACAAGCATTTAGCAAGGTATTACTGCACTGTTGGAGCAAGAAACACAAGCTTTTAGCTAGGTATTACTGTTGGAGCCAGAAACACAGGCATTTAGCTCGGTATTACTGTTGGAGCTAGAAACACAAGCATTTAGCTAGGTATCACTGTTCGAGCCAGAAACACAGGCATTTAGCTCGGTATTACTGTTGGAGCTAGAAGCATTTTGCAAGGTATCACTGCACTGTTGGAGCTAGAAACACAAGCATTTAGCTAGGTATTACTGCTCTGTTGGAGCTGGAAACACAAGCATTTAACTAGGTATTACTGTTGGAGCTAGAAGCATTTTGCAAGGTATCACTGCACTGTTGGAGCTAGAAACACAAGCATTTAGCTAGGTATTACTGCACTGTTGGAGCTAGAACAGAAACACAAGCATTTAGCTAGGTATTACTGCACTGTTGGAGCTAGAACAGAAACACAAGCATTTAGCTAGGTATCACTGTTGGAGCCAGAACAGAAACACAAGCATTTAGCTAGGTATTACTGTTGGAGCAAGAACAGAAACACAAGCATTTAGCTAGGTATCACTGTTGGAGCCAGAACAGAAACACAAGCATTTAGCTAGGTATTACTGCACTGTTGGAGCTAGAACAGAAACACAAGCATTTAGCTAGGTATTACTGCACTGTTGGAGCTAGAACAGAGACACAAGCATTTAGCTAGGTATTACTGTTGGAGCCAGAACAGAAACACAAGCATTTAGCTAGGTATTACTGCACTGTTGGAGCTAGAACAGAAACACAAGCATTTAGCTAGGTATTACTGCACTGTTGGAGCTAGAACAGAAACACAAGCATTTAGCTAGGTATTACTGTTGGAGCCAGAACAGAAACACAAGCATTTAGCTAGGTATTACTGCACTGTTGGAGCTAGAACAGAAACACAAGCATTTAGCTAGGTATTACTGTTGGAGCAAGAACAGAAACACAAGCATTTAGCTAGGTATCACTGTTGGAGCCAGAACAGAAACACAAGCATTTAGCTAGGTATTACTGTTGGAGCAAGAACAGAAACACAAGCATTTAGCTAGGTATCACTGTTGGAGCCAGAACAGAAACACAAGCATTTAGCTAGGTATTACTGCACTGTTGGAGCTAGAACAGAAACACAAGCATTTAGCTAGGTATCACTGTTGGAGCTAGAACAGAAACACAAGCATTTAGCTAGGTATTACTGCACTGTTGGAGCTAGAACAGAAACACAAGCATTTAGCTAGGTATTACTGCACTGTTGGAGCTAGAACAGAAACACAAGCATTTAGCTAGGTATTACTGCACTGTTGGAGCTAGAACAGAAACACAAGCATTTAGCTAGGTATTACTGTTGGAGCAAGAACAGAAACACAAGCATTTAGCTAGGTATTTCTGCACTGTTGGAGCCAGAACAGAAACACAAGCATTTAGCTAGGTATTACTGCACTGTTGGAGCTAGAACAGAAACACAAGCATTTAGCTAGGTATTACTGCACTGTTGGAGCTAGAACAGAAACACAAGCATTTAGCTAGGTATTACTGTTGGAGCAAGAACAGAAACACAAGCATTTAGCTAGGTATCACTGTTGGAGCTAGAACAGAAACACAAGCATTTAGCTAGGTATTACTGCACTGTTGGAGCTAGAACAGAAACACAAGCATTTAGCTAGGTATTACTGCACTGTTGGACCCAGAACAGAAACACAAGCATTTAGCTAGGTATTACTGCACTGTTGGAGCTAGAACAGAAACACAAGCATTTAGCTAGGTATTACTGCACTGTTGGACCCAGAACAGAAACACAAGCATTTAGCTAGGTATCACTGTTGGAGCCAGAAACACAGGCATTTAGCTCGGTATTACTGTTGGAGCTAGAAACACAAGCATTTAGCTAGGTATTACTGCAGTGTTGGAGCAAGAAACACAAGCTTTTAGCTAGGTATTACTGTTGGAGCCAGAAACACAGGCATTTAGCTCGGTATTACTGTTGGAGCTAGAAACACAAGCATTTAGCCAAGTATCACTGTTCGAGCCAGAAACACAGGCATTTAGCTCGGTATTACTGTTGGAGCTAGAAGCATTTTGCAAGGTATCACTGCACTGTTGGAGCTAGAAACACAAGCATTTAACTAGGTATTACTGTTGGAGCTAGAAACACAAGCATTTAGCTAGGTATCACTGCTGGAGCTATAAACACAAGCATTTTGCTAGGTATCACTGTTGGAGCCAGAAACACAAGCATTTAGCTAGGTATTACTGTTGGAGCTAGGAACATGCATTTAGCTAGGTATTACTGTTGGAGCTAGAAACACAAGCATTTAGCTAGGTATTACTGCACTGTTGGAGCTAGAACAGAAACACAAGCATTTAGCTAGGTATTACTGCACTGTTGGAGCTAGAACAGAAATACAAGCATTTAGCTAGGTATTACTGCACTGTTGGAGCTAGAACAGAAATACAAGCATTTAGCTAGGTATTACTGCACTGTTGGAGCTAGAACAGAAATACAAGCATTTAGCTAGGTATTACTGCCCTGTCGGAGCTAGAACAGAAACACAAGCATTTAGCTAGGTATTACTGCACTGTTGGACCCAGAACAGAAACACAAGCATTTAGCAAGGTATTACTGTTGGAGCTAGAACAGAAACACAAGCATTTAGCAAGGTATTACTGCACTGTTGGAGCAAGAAACACAAGCTTTTAGCTAGGTATTACTGCTCTGGTGGAGCTGGAAACACAAGCATTTAGCTAGGTATTACTGTTGGAGCTGGAAACACAAGCATTTAGCTAGGTATTACTGTTCGAGCCAGAAACACAGGCATTTAGCTCGGTATTACTGTTGGAGCTAGAAGCATTTTGCAAGGTATCACTGCACTGTTGGAGCTGGAAACACAAGCATTTAACTAGGTATTACTGTTGGAGCTAGAAACACAAGCATTTAGCTAGGTATCACTGCTGGAGCTATAAACACAAGCATTTTGCTAGGTATCACTGTTGGAGCCAGCAACACAAGCATTTAGCTAGGTATTACTGTTGGAGCTAGGAACATGCATTTAGCTAGGTATTACTGTTGGAGCTAGAAACACAAGCATTTAGCTAGGTATTACTGTTGGAGCTAGAAACACAAGCATTTTGCTAGGTATCACTGTTGGAGCCAGAAACACAAGCATTTAGCTAGGTATTACTGTTGGAGCTAGGAACATGCATTTAGCTAGGCATTACTGTTGGAGCTAGAAACACAAGCATTTTGCTAGGTATTACTGTTGGAGCTAGGAACAAGCATTTAGCTAGGTATTACTGTTGGATCTATAAACACAACGCTTTTTGCAAGGTATCCCTGCACTGTTGGAGCTGGAAACACAAGCATTTAACTAGGTGTTACTGCACTGTTGGAGCTATAAACACAAACATTTAGCTAGGTATTATTCTTGTTGCTAGAAACACAAGCATTTAGCTAGGTATTACTGCACTGTTGGAGCTAGGACACAAGCATTTAGCTAGGTATTACTGCACTGTTGGAGCTAGGAACACAAGCATTTAGCTGGGTATTACTGTTGGAGCTAGAAACACAAGCATTTAGCTGGGTATTACTGTACTGTTGGAGCTACAAACACAAGCATTTAGCTAGGTATTACTGTTGGAGCTACAAACACAAGCATTTAGCTAGGTATTACTGTTGGAGCTAGAAACACAAGCATTTAGCTAGGTATCACTGTTGGAGCTAGAAACACAAGCATTTAGCTGGGTATTACTGTACTGTTGGAGCTAGGAACACAAGCATTTATCTAGGTATTACTGTTGGAGCTAGAAACACAAGCTTTTATCTAGGTATCACTGTTGGAGCTAGAAACACAAGCATTTAGCTGGGTATTACTGTACTGTTGGAGCTAGAAACACAATCATTTAGCTAGATATTACTCTTGGTGCTAGAAACACAAGCATTTAGCTAGGTATTACTGTTGGAGCTAGGAACATAAGCATTTAGCTAGGTGTTACTGTACTGTTGGAGATAGCAACACAAACATTTTGCTAGGTATTACTCTTGGTGCTAGAAACACAAGCATTTAGCTAGGTATTACTGCACTTTTGGAGCTAGGAACACAAGCATTTAGCTGGGTATTACTGTACTGTTGGAGCTAGAAACACAAGCATTTAGCTAGGTATTACTGTTGGAGCTACAAACACAAGCATTTAGCTAGGTATTACTGTTGGAGCTAGAAACACAAGCATTTAGCTAGGTATCACTGTTGGAGCTAGAAACACAAGCATTTAGCTGGGTATTACTGTTTGAGCTAGGAACATAAGCATTTAGCTAGGTGTTACTGTACTGTTGGAGCTAGAAACACAAGCATTTAGCTAGGTATTACTGCACTTTTGGAGCTACAAGCATTTAGCTGGGTATTACTGTACTGTTGGAGCTAGAAACACAAGCATTTAGCTAGGTATTACTGTTGGAGCTACAAACACAAGCATTTAGCTAGGTATTACTGTTGGAGCTAGAAACACAAGCATTTAGCTGGGTATTACTGTTGGAGCTAGGAACATAAGCATTTAGCTAGGTGTTACTGTACTGTTGGAGATAGCAACACAAACATTTTGCTAGGTATTACTCTTGGTGCTAGAAACACAAGCATTTAGCTAGGTATTACTGTTGGAGCTAGGACACAAGCATTTAGCTAGGTATTACTGCACTTTTGGAGCTAGGAACACAAGCATTTAGCTGGGTATTACTGTACTGTTGGAGCTAGAAACACAAGCATTTAGCTAGGTATTACTGTTGGAGCTAGAAACACAAGCATTTAGCTAGGGATTACTGCACTGTTGGAACTAGAAGCACAAGCATTTAGCTAGATATTACTGTTGGAGCTAGAAACACAAGCATTTAGCTGTACCTGTGATAACATATGTGTAAGCGACCAATGAATGTGATTTGATTTTGGTTTAGATTTATACTTCTGCCATTTTAATAAAGCTACATTTCAGTCAGTGTTATTTATGTTTAGAACACCAGAGCTGTCAATTGTATTGACTTGTTGCCGAGGCTTTATAGCCCAAATGGTTAATAATGGCTGCCGTTGGTTACCATTGGTTACCATTGGCTACCGTTGGTTACCATTGGTTACTATTGGTTGCCGTTGGTTTCCCTTGGTTACCATTGGCTACCTCTCCTCTCATTTAATTTAATTTAATCTCATCTCCTCTCCTCTAACCCTTTCCTCTCCTCTCCTTTAACCCTCTCCTCTAACCCTGCCCCTCCCCTCCTCTCCTCTAACTCTGCCCTATCCTCTCCTCTAACCCTGCCCCCTCCCCTCCTCTCCTCTCACTCTGCCCTCTCCTCTCCTCTAACCCTGCCCCCTCCCCTCCCCTCTCTCCTCCCCTCCTCTAACTCTGCCCTCTCCTCTCCTCTAACCCTGCCCCCTCCCCTCCTCTCCTCTCACTCTGCCCTCTCCTCTCCTCTAACCCTGCCCCCCCCTCCTCTCACTCTGCCCTCTCCTCTCCTCTAACCCTGCCCCCTCCCCTCCTCTCCTCTCACTCTGCCCTCTCCTCTCCTCTAACCCTGCCCCCTCCCCTCCCCTCTCTCCTCCCCTCCTCTAACTCTGCCCTCTCCTCTCCTCTAACCCTGCCCCCTCCCTCCTCTCCTCTCACTCTGCCCTCTCCTCTCCTCTAACCCTGCCCCCTCCCCTCCTCTCCTCTAACCCTGCCCCCTCCCCTGCCCCCTCCCCTCCTCTCCTCTCACTCTGCCCTCTCCTCTCCTCTAACCCTGCCCCCTCCCCTCCCCTCTCTCCTCCCCTCCTCTAACTCTGCCCTCTCCTCTCCTCTAACCCTGCCCCCTCCCCTCCTCTCCTCTCACTCTGCCCTCTCCTCTCCTCTAACCCTGCCCCCTCCCCTCCTCCTCCTCTAACCCTGCCCCCTCCCCTCCTCTCCTCTCACTCTGCCCTCTCCTCTCCTCTAACCCTGCCCCCCTCCCCTCTCCTCCCCTCCTAACTCTGCCCTCTCCTCTCCTCTAACCCTGCCCCCTCCTCTCCTCTCACTCTGCCCTCTCCTCTCCTCTAACCCTGCCCCCTCCCCTCCTCTCCTCTCACTCTGCCCTCTCCTCTCCTCTAACCCTGCCCCCTCCCCTCCTCTCACTCTGCCCTCTCCTCTCCTCTAACCCTGCCCCCTCCCCTCCCCTCTCTCCTCCCCTCCTCTAACTCTGCCCTCTCCTCTCCTCTAACCCTGCCCCCTCCCCTCCTCTCCTCTCACTCTGCCCTCTCCTCTAACCCTGCCCCCTCCCCTCCTCTCACTCTGCCCTCTCCTCTCCTCTAACCCTGCCCCCTCCCTCCTCTCCTCTAACCCTGTCCCCTCCCCTGCCCCCTCTCCTCCCCTCCTCTCCTCCACTCCAGGACTCCAGCAGTACAACAGTCAAAGTGAACGTCACCAAACCAGACGTCACCAAACTCTCCAAAGCTCCAACCACCACAGAGTCTAAACCCCGAGACCCGGACAAGACAATAGAGTCAACCACTACTATGACCACTACTGCAGCTGGTAAACCTGAGAAGGCTGACTGGACCACAGAGAGCCACGCGGTCGCGGTTCACCACGGTCGAACCATCACCACGTACGATCAGTTTCAGCATTATTAGCGGTTATTTTAAAAAAAAAAAAAATAGTTATTTAAAAATAATGATCATCTTAATTACTTTTCTGTTACATTAAAAAAGACAGAAATCTTGAATGAATTGTAGACCTTTTTTTTTTTTTTGTCCCAAATGGTACCCTATTGGTCGAAAGAGTCCTGTAAGCCTGGTCTAAGGTAGTGTACTATATAGGGAATAGGGTGCCAGCCCTGGTCTAAAGTAGTGCACTATATAGGGAATAGGGCTCTGGTCTAAAGTAGTGCACTATATAGGGAATAGGGCCCTGGTCTATAGTAGTGCGCTATATAGGGAATAGGGCCCTGGTCTATAGTAGTGCACTATATAGGGAATAGGGTGCCATTTTGGATACAACCTTAAATCTGTTTTGTTTAGGAGTCTGAGCAACACTATCGCCATCAAACCCAGAGTGGAAGAACCAGAGAGGACCGTAGAGGACCACGATCCAACCGTAGGACCAACCCAGGACCAACCTCTACCTCTCATCCCTCCCCTCTCACTCACCTTCACACAGACACCTACACACAACCTACTGGCTGTCGTCGCCCATGGCAACGGCAACCTGGGCGGAGTTGGGGTGGGGCCTCAACCCGGAACACTCGGTCTGAGGTGCAGAACTACAGCTCCCATAATGCATCACACTGAGAATGTTGGACCAGGGTTGAAGAACATAACACTTGTTTTCGTTGTTGTTATTGTTTGTTTGTCCTAGAGAGAGGACAAACAAACAATAACAACAACGAAAACAAGGCTTAGGCCTAGATTCAATCAGATAGCAGACACACATAGTGGTTGTTTTGGCAGTGTCGGAGGTGGAGCCGTCAAATCGGTGGGGCAGCTGCTCCTGTGATCATTGTCACGAAGCCACACCCACCCCACTCGCGTTAATGAGGCCTCCCGAGTGGCGCAGTGGTTTAAGGCACTGCATCGCTAGCTGGCACCACTAGAGATTCAGCCGGCCGCGACTGAGAGACCCTTGGTGCGGCGCACACTTGGGACAGCGTCGTCCGGGTTAGGGGAGGGTTTGGCCCGGCAGGGATTTCCTTGTCCCATCGCACACTAGCGGTAAACTCCTTACACGGTCGCCAGCTGCACGGTGTTTCCTCCGACAGGCTTCCGGGTTAAGCGGGCATTGTGTCAAGAAGCAGTGCGGCTTGGTTGGGTTGTGTTTCGGAGACCTTCGACCTTTGTCTCTCCCAAGTCGGTACGGCAGTTGCAGCGATGAGACAAGACTGTAACTACCAATTGGGGTAAAAAAATAAATACAGAGAGAAAGTGTACACTATATAGAAATAATGACACTCAAATTGAACAGTCATGAAACTAAATAAAAAGGATTTGTATGGTTGAGGTGGTGTTACATCACAGTGTCCCAAGAAACAAGGCAGCGTGGGATGTCTGTTAACGTTAACTCCAGCCAATGGCAACGTCCGCTTTAGCCACTTGTGGATTTGATTTGCTCACAATGCAGTTCCACCGCCAACACAACCGCTATGTGGATCTTGGCTAAAGCGGATCTTGGCTAAAGCGGATCTTGGCTAAAGCGGATCTTGGCTAAAGCGGATCTGATTGTATCGAGCCCTAGAGAGTTGGTGACTGTGTGTTTATGTGTTTGTCTGTCTGTCGTCTCTAGGTCAATAGACAAGTCTAAAAGACATGTAAACATTTTCAACAGAATCTCACAGCAATCTCTCTCCAGTCATTTCACTGGCAATCTGATGGCTCAGGTAAGTGTGTGTGTGTGTGTGTGTGTGTGTGTGTGTGTGTGTGTAACTGCTCAAGTGAAATGTTCTTCCACAAGATCATCTAACCACTCCTCTGTCGGGCTATATCATTCTATTCTATTCTTGTCTCTCCTCTCATCTCCTCTCCTCTCCTCTCTCCTGTCTCCTCTCCTGTCTCCTCTCCTCTCTCCTGTCACTACTCCTCTCCTCTTTTTCCTCCTCTCTCCTGTCTCCTGTCTCTCCTCTCCTCTGTCTCTCCTCCTCTCTTTTCTCATCTTCTCCTCTCCTCTCCCCTGTCTTCTTGTCTCTCCTCACTCCTCTTCTCTAGCTCATCTCTCTCCTCTATCTCTTCTCTCTTCTCTCTCTACTCTCTTTTCTCTGTCCTCTGCAGATGATATCAGAGAAGAGTGTGATCCACGAACGTTCCTTCCTGTCCGACCGCGAGCGTGACCGAGGAGACCGCGAGCGTATGGCTACGGTTGGGAAGAGGAAGCCAGACATTCTCTTCCCTGAACTAAGAACCTCTCTGCTGCCTGAGATACGAGGGGCTGAAGGTACGCTCTGCACACACACACACACACACACACGCTTTGTGGATTACATTGACCAGGTCCCCTTGTGTCTTCCAGGTAAACAGACTAAACCCACCAGGACCAGAAGAAGGAGAGACACATCCCCTCTATAGCCACAATGGATACACACCACTACACACCACTACAACACACTACAACACACATCACTACAACACACACCACTACAACACACACCACTACACACCACTACAACACACTACAACACACATCACTACAACACACACCACTACAACACACTACAACACACATCACTACAACACACTACAACACACACCACTACAACACACTACAACACACACCACTAGAACACACTACAACACACTACAACACACACCACTACACTACAATACACACCACTACACACTACAATACACACCACTACACACTACAACACACACCACTACAACAACACACACTACTACAATACACACCACTACAATACACACCACTACAATACACACCACTACACACTACAATACACACCACTACACACTACAATACACACCACTACAATACACACCACTACAACACAAACCACTACAACAACACACACCACTACAACACACACCACTACAATACACACCACTACAATACACACCACTACAATACACACCACTACAATACACACCACTACAATACACACCACTACAATACACACCACTACAATACACACCACTACAACACACACCACTACAATACACACTACTACAATACACACCACTACAATACACACCACTACAATACACACCACTACAATACACACCACTACAATACACACCACTACAATACACACCACTACAACACACACCACTACAATACACACCACTACAATACACACCACTACAATACACACCACTACAACACACACCACTACAACAACACACAACAATACACACAACAATACACACCACTACAACACACACCACTACAACACACACCACTACAACACACACCACTACAACAATACACACCACTACAACACACACTACAACAATACACACCACTACAACAATACACACCACTACAACAATACACACCACTACAATACACACCACTACAACAATACACACCACTACAACAATACACACACCACTACAACAATACACACACCACTACAACACACACCACTACAATACACACTACAACAATACACACCACTACAATACACACCACTACAATACACACCACCACAACACACACCACCACAACACACACCACTACAATACACACCACTACAACACACACCACTACAACACACACCACTACAACACACACCACTACAACAACACACACTACTACAATACACACCACTACAATACACACCACTACAATACACACCACACCCCACCAACACACATCAACACACCACACCAACACACACACACTACAATACACACTACACCACTACAACACACACACTACAATACACACACACACACACACTACAATACACACCACACCACTACAATACACACTACACACACACACTACAATACACACTACCATTACAATACACACCACACCAACATACACACACTACAATGCACACCACACCCCACCAACACACATCAACACACCACACCAACACACACACACTACAATACACACTACACCACTACAACACACACACTACAATACACACACACACACTACAATACACACCACACCACTACAATACACACTACACACACACACTACAATACACACCACTACAACAATACACACCACTACAATACACACCACTACAACACACACCACTACAACAATACACACCACCACAACAGACCACTACAACACACACCACTACAACACACACCACTACAACAACACACAACAATACACACAACAATACACACCACTACAACACACACCACTACAACACACACCACTACAACAATACACACCACTACAACACACACTACAACAATACACACCACTACAACAATACACACCACTACAATACACACCACTACAACACACACCACTACAATACACACCACTACAACACACACCACTACAACAACACACACTACTACAACACACACCACTACAACAATACACACCACTACAATACACACCACCACAACACACACCACTACAATACACACCACTACAACACACACCACTACAACAACACACACTACAACACACACTACAATACATATCCCCTCTATAGCCACAATGGATACACACCACACCACTACAATACACACCACACCACTACAATACACACTACACACACACACTACAATACACACCACCATTACAATACACACCACACCAACACACACACACTACAATGCACACCACACCCCACCAACACACATCAACACACCACACCAACACACACACACTACAATACACACTACACCACTACAACACACACACTACAATACACACACACACTACAATACACACCACACCACTACAATACACACTACACACACACACTACAATACACACTACCATTACAATACACACCACACCAACATACACACACTACAATGCACACCACACCCCACCAACACACATCAACACACCACACCAACACACACACACTACAATACACACTACACCACTACAACACACACACTACAATACACACACACACACTACAATACACACCACACCACTACAATACACACTACACACACACACTACAATACACACCACTACAACAATACACACCACTACAATACACACCACTACAACACACACCACTACAACAATACACACCACCACAACAGACCACTACAATACACACCACTACAACACACACCACTACAACACACACCACTACAACACACACCACTACAACACACACCACTACAATACACACCACTACAATACACACCACTACAATACACACCACTACAACACACACCACTACAACAACACACAACAATACACACAACAATACACACCACTACAACACACACTACAACAATACACACCACTACAACACACACTACAACAATACACACCACTACAACAATACACACCACTACAACAATACACACCACTACAATACACACACCACTACAACAATACACACCACTACAATACACACACCACTACAACACACACCACTACAACACACACCACTACAACACACACCACTACAACAACACACACTACTACAACACACACCACTACAACAATACACACCACTACAATACACACCACTACAATACACACCACTACAACACACACCACTACAACACACACCACTACAACAACACACACTACTACAACACACTACAATACACACTACAACACACACTACACTACAATACACACTACAACACACACTACACACTACTACAATACATATCCCCTCTATAGCCACAATGGATACACACCACACCACTACAATACACACCACACCACTACAATACACACTACACACACACACTACAATACACACCACCATTACAATACACACCACACCAACACACACACACTACAATGCACACCACACCCCACCAACACACATCAACACACCACACCAACACACACACACTACAATACACACTACACCACTACAACACACACACTACAATACACACTACACACACACACTACAATACACACCACTACAACAATACACACCACTACAATACACACCACTACAACACACACCACTACAACAATACACACCACCACAACAGACCACTACAATACACACCACTACAACACACACCACTACAACACACACCACTACAACACACACCACTACAACACACACCACTACAACACACACCACTACAATACACACCACTACAATACACACCACTACAATACACACCACTACAACACACACCACTACAACAACACACAACAATACACACAACAATACACACCACTACAACACACACTACAACAATACACACCACTACAACAATACACACCACTACAACAATACACACCACTACAATACACACACCACTACAACACACACCACTACAATACACACCACTACAACACACACCACTACAACAACACACACTACTACAACACACACCACTACAACAATACACACCACTACAATACACACCACCACAACACACACCACTACAATACACACCACTACAACACACACCACTACAACACACACCACTACAACAACACACACTACTACAACACACTACAATACACACTACAACACACACTACACTACAATACACACTACAACACACACTACACACTACTACAATACATATCCCTCTATAGCCACAATGGATACACACCGCACCACTACAATACACACCACACCACTACAATACACACTACACACACACACTACAATACACACCACCATTACAATACACACCACACCAACACACACACACTACAATGCACACCACACCCCACCAACACACATCAACACACCACACCAACACACACACACTACAATACACACTACACCACTACAACACACACACTACAATACACACACACACACACTACAATACACACCACACCACTACAATACACACTACACACACACACTACAATACACACCACCATTACAATACACACCACACCAACACACACACACTACAATGCACACCACACCCCACCAACACACATCAACACACCACACCAACACACACACACTACAATACACACTACACCACTACAACACACACACTACAATACACACACACACACACTACAATACACACCACACCACTACAATACACACTACACACACACACTACAATACACACTACCATTACAATACACACCACACCAACATACACACACTACAATGCACACCACACCCCACCAACACACATCAACACACCACACCAACACACACACACTACAATACACACTACACCACTACAACACACACTACAATACACACACACACACTACAATACACACCACACCACTACAATACACACTACACACACACACTACAATACACACCACTACAACAATACACACCACTACAATACACACCACTACAACACACACCACTACAACAATACACACCACCACAACAGACCACTACAATACACACCACCACAACAATACACACTACTACAACATACACCACTACAACAATACACACCACTACAACAACACACACTACTACAACACACTACAATACACACTACACACCACTACAATACATATCCCCTCTATAGCCACAATGGATACACACCACACCACTACAATACACACACACACTACAATACACACCACACCAACACACACACCACTACAATGCACACCACACCCCACCAACACACATCAACACACCACACCAACACACACACACTACAATACACACTACACCACACACACTACAATACACACACACACACTACAATACACACCACTACAATACACACCACACCAACACACACCACTACAGCACACACCACTACAATACACACCACACCAACACACACCACTACAACACACACCACTACAATACACACCACTACAACACACACCACTACAACACACACCACTACAATACACACCACTACAACACACACCACTACAATACACACCACTACAATACACACCACTACAATACACACCACACCAACACACACCACTACAGTACACACCACACCAACACACACCACTACAGTACACACCACACCAACACACACGCACACACACTACAATACACACTACAACACACACTACAATACACACCACACCAACACACACACTACAGTACACACCACACCAACACACAACACTACAGTACACACCACACCAACACACAACACTACAGTACACACCACACCAACACACAACACTACAGTACACACCACACCAACACACAACACTACAGTACACACCACACCAACACACAACACTACAGTACACACCACACCAACACACAACACTACAGTACACACCACACCAACACACAACACTACAGTACACACCACACCAACACACAACACTACAGTACACACCACACCAACACACACACACTTTAAAGGACCCACAGCATGACTGATACACACCGTCATTGTAAATAATCATTTGTTCTTAACTGACTTGCCTTGTTAAATAAAGGTTAACATTTTTTTTAAAGATTGAAAAAACACTCAAACAGACCACTGTGAAAGGTACCAGAGCCGTTAACCAGAGCCGTTAACCAGCGCTTTTAACCAGAGCCTTTAACCAGAGCCTTTAACCAGAGCTTTTAACCAGAGCTTTTAACCAGAGCTTTTAACCAGAGCTTTTAACCAGAGCTTTTAACCAGAGCTTTTAACCAGAGACTTTAACCAAAGACGTTAACCAGAGCTTTTAACCAGAGATTTTAACCAGAGATTTTAACCCCAGGAACGACTCCAGAAAAGACAGACATCATCACTTAGTCATCAATGATGCAATATAGTGACATCACTTAGTCATGATGATGCAATATAGTGACATCACTTTTGTTTATTCTCAACTTTGGTCACCACAGCGGCGTATTTTATGATTAATTTATTTAATTTTGATAGACATTTGATATGGCGATAGTTGATACATATACTAATGTTATAATGGTCATATAATTACAATAATTATCTGTCCAATAAATGTGTTTTGTAAATGAGACAATGAATCTGTTTCTGAATATGTCCAGCGTCCATACCATATAGAATTGGAATGAGTAGAGTGGGCGGTCATTGCGAGTGTAACCATAGAAGCAAAGCAGGAAGTAAAAACAGGAAGTGTACCAATCAATCTTTGTTGTGATTTGTTGAATGAACTCAACTGACATTACAAAAAAAATACAGTCCACAGCATGAGCCACATCAATTAGCATAATTTGAATAAACATTCTACATTACCATGGAAATGATTGCATCACAATACCAGGGAGCCTTCTGATTGGCTGAGAAAGAAGTCTGTGTCCAGGCAAAAGCCAATGATCAAGGATTCTGAAACCATTGAGCGAATTGTAACTGGATAAAGCTGGACTGCAATTGGCCAAAAGTAGGGGGAGGTTAAACTTTGGGAAGGGATGGTTGAGGGGGTGAACAATGGTTTTGGTAAATAGTGGTTGTTTAACATTGGATTTCCTGGTCACGGTCGTAGTTGTGGTTCTGGTTGTGGTCTTAGCTTTGACAGTTGCTTGTGGTCGTGGTGGTTTTGTGGTCAGATGTTTGGGGGGGGTCATAGGTGACCTGTCCATGTTGCAGTTGTAGCTTTGACCATTAGAGGTGGTGGTGGGGTTAGGGGTATGACTCCTCCCCAGGGTGGTGGTGGTGGTGTGGTTAGGGGGTATGACTCCTCCCAGGGTGGTGGTGGTGGGGTTAGGGGGTGTGACTCCTCCCCAGGGTGGTGGTGGTGGTGGGGTTAGGGGTGTGACTCCTCCCCAGGGTGGTGGTGGTGGTGTGGTTAGGGGTGTGACTCCTCCCAGGGTGGTGGTGGTGGTGTGGTTAGGGGGTGTGACTCCTCCCCAGGGTGGTGGTGGGGTTAGGGGGTGACTCCTCCCCAGGGTGGTGGTGGTGGTGGGGTTAGGGGTGTGACTCCTACCAAGGGTGGTGGTGGTGGTGTGGTTAGGGAGTATGACTCCTCCCCAGGGTGGTGGTGGTGGTGGGGTTAGGGGTGTGACTCCTCCCAGGGTGGTGGTGGTGGTGGGGTTAGGGGTGTGACTCCTCCCCAGGGTAGTGGTGGTGGTGGGGTTAGGGGGTATGACTCCTCCCAGGGTGGTGGTGGTGGGGTTAGGGGTGTGACCCCTCCCCAGGGTGGTGGTGGTGGTGGTGGTGTGGTTAGGGGTGTGATTCCTCCCCAGGGTTCTGGTGGTGGTGGTGTGGTTAGGGGGTATGACTCCTCCCCAGGGTGGTGGTGGGGTTAGGGGTATGACTCCTCCCCAGGGTGGTGGTGGGGTTAGGGGTATGACTCCTCCCAGGGTGGTGGTGTGGTTAGGGGGTATGACTCCTCCCCAGGGTGGTGGTGGTGGTGTGGTTAGGGGGTGTGACTCCTCCCCAGGGTGGTGGTGGTGTGGTTAGGGGTGTGACTCCTCCCCAGGGTGGTGGTGGTGGTGTGGTTAGGGGTGTGACTCCTCCCCAGGGTGGTGGTGTGGTAAGGGGTATGACTCCTCCCCATGGTGGTGGTGGTGGTGTGGTTAGGGGTGTGACTCCTCCCAGGGTGGTGGTGGGGTTAGGGGTATGACTCCTCCCCAGGGTGGTGGTGGGGTTAGGGGTATGACTCCTCCCCAGGGTGGTGGTGGTGGTGGTGTGGTTAGGGGTGTGACTCCTCCCCAGGGTGGTGGTGGGGTTAGGGGTGTGACTCCTCCCAGGGTGGTGGTGGGGTTAGGGGTATGACTCCTCCCCAGGGTGGTGGTGGTGGGGTTAGGGGTATGACTCCTCCCCAGGGTGGTGGTGGTGGGGTTAGGGGTATGACTCCTCCCCAGGGTGGTGGTGGTGTGGTTAGGGGTATGACTCCTCCCCAGGGTGGTGGTGGTGTGGTTAGGGGGTATGACTCCTCCCCAGGGGGTGGGGGTAGGGGTATGACTCCTCCCCAGGGTGGTGGTGGGGTTAGGGGTGTGACTCCTCCCAGGGTGGTGGTGTGGTTAGGGGTATGACTCCTCCCCAGAGTGGTGGGGGTGGGGTTAGAGGGTATGACTCCTCCCCAGGGTGGTGGGGGTGGGGTTAGAGGGTATGACTCCTCCCCAGGGTGGTGGGGGTGGGGTTAGAGGGTATGACTCCGCCCCAGGGGAACAGCGTTTCCAAACACACACAACCTGATATGCTTACGCTGTGTTGCCATGGACACAGGCCTTAGTCTTCTCATATGAGGGAACGTTGTGTGTGTGTGTTTTGATACACAGGAGAGAAAATAGAACAAAGTACAAAGTTGATATTAAATTTTATTCTTCCTTTTTTTTTTTTTTGCATAATTATCATTGTTATACTGTTCATCACAGGTGGCTGGTGGGGAGGATTGGCTCATATTTATGGCAGGAACAGAATTAAGGGATTGGTAGCAAACACGTGGTTTCCATGTGGCTGATTCCATTCCAGACGTTATTATGCACCGTCCTCCCCCTCACCAGCCTCCTGTGCCGTCGATCATGTGTTAGTGTAGGAGTGTTTATACAGAGTACAAAACGTTAATAGAAACATGTCTAGGACTGTGTCCAAAACGGCAACCTAGTCCCTTTGTAGTGAACTTCTTGTGGCCAGAGTCCTAGTGGCCCTGTTCAACCGTAGGGAACTACTCGTGGCCAGAGTCCTAGGGGCCCTGTTCAACCGTAGGGAACTACTTGTGGCCAGAGTCCTAGGGGCCCTGTTCAACCGTAGGGAACTACTTGTGGCCAGAGTCCTAGGGGCCCTGTTCAACCGTAGGGAACTACTCGTGGCCAGAGTCCTAGGGGCCCTGTTCAACCGTAGGGAACTACTTGTGGCCAGAGTCCTAGGGGCCCTATTCAACCGTAGGGAACTACTTGAGTCCAGAGTCCTAGGGGCCCTGTCCAACCATAGGGAACTACTTGAGTCCAGAGTCCTAGGGACCCTGTTCAACAGTAGGCATCAATACACATTGTGTTGCATCGATAAAACATTTAACAAATTGCACGTCATAAAAACACGAATGGTTCAAAAATAAATCACCTTGAGACATGATTTAAAACATGTGTAGATAAGACACATTGGTAGAGAAATCATTGCATTTATTGGTTTGGCACAATAGCTGTCGGATGATGATGATGATGGCGACGATGACCTCTAATGCCTAATTTCACCTTCCGCTTCAATCTAATTTTTGCTCCCTTAAAAAAAGTGTCCTGCGGACGCTGACATGTCAGTGGAAGTTACAGCATTTCGTTTGAGAGGAGGACAAGGGAAGGAGTATAATAGGCTTAACCCGTGACCCCTGACCTCTATGTGAACTTCTTGATGAAGCGTAGTTTGAAGTACGCAATCAACAGGAAGATTACGGTCATGATCGCCAGGGCAACGTGATTCTGCCACAGCCCCCACGTGGTGTAGTCGATCCCCTGGTTCTTCAGAAAGTCTTCCCCCGTGCATCTGGACACAGGAGAGAAAGGTTCCTACCTCAGAAACAAAACACCTCAATTATGGATTATTTAAATAGGCATAGTGAGATACTATCACTTACATCATACCAGGGGGCAAGGTGCCGTTGAGGGAATGTCTCCACAGAACTGGAGACCTACAAACTCATTAATTTGGAGAGCTGTTAGTCCGTACCGAGGGATGCTGAGGTACTGGAACCAGGCTAGCCACTCAACAATACTGGGCAGGTTCACCAACAGGCCTGAGAAGATCTGATACGGGAGTGGAGGGAAAGAGGAGGGAAGGGAGCGAAGATGAGATTTTAGGAGAGGAGGGAAGGGAGCAAAGAGGAGATTTTAGGAGGGGAGGGGAAGAGGAGGGGTGAGGAGAGGAGTGAGGAGGGGATGGGAAGATGAGGGGGGATAAGGAGAGGAGGGGAGAAAGGGAAGAGGAGGGGAAGGGGAGAGAAAGGGAAGGGGAAGGGAGAGGGAGAGAAAGGGGGAAGGGGAGAGGAAGAGGAGGGGGAGGAGAAAGGTGATGAGGGGAGAGGAGGAGGAAGAGGAGAGCAACATAATTTTTCATGTTTATAATGATCTTATATTAGTGTGTGTGTGTGTGCGTGTCTCAATTCAAAGGGGCTTCATTGGCATGGGAAAAACATGCTAACATTGCCAAAACAAACCATCACAAATGATTTAGTCTCTCTCTCTCTGTCGCTCTCACCATCATGAAGACGAAGGCTATGGTCATGAAGATGTTGGCGATCGCCACAACACTCTGGTCAGCTGATATAGCCATGGTCATAGCAGTAGCTGTATAGGCTACCAGAGCTACGGTCAACATGAACAGGAAGAAGGCCTCCACTGTAGCTTTATACCCTGGAGAATATAGAAATGTCATACTAGATCAGAACAGAAATATACTAGATCAGACCATATTAATATTATGCTAGATCAGAACAGAGTAATATAATACCAGATCAGAACAGAGTAATATAATACCAGATCAGAACAGAAATATACTAAATCAGAACAGAGTAATAGAATACCAGATCAGAACAGAAATATACTAAATCAGAACAGAGTAATAGAATACCAGATCAGAACAGAAATATACTAAATCAGAACAGAGTAATAGAATACCAGATCAGAACAGAAATATACTAAATCAGAACAGAGTAATATAATACCAGATCAGAACAGAAATATACTAAATCAGAACAGAGTAATAGAATACCAGATCAGAAATATACTAAATCAGAACAGAGTAATAGAATACCAGATCAGAACAGAAATATACTAAATCAGAACAGAGTAATATAATACCAGATCAGAACAGAAATATACTAAATCAGAACAGAGTAATAGAATACCAGATCAGAACAGAGTAATATAATACCAGATCAGAACAGAAATATACTAAATCAGAACAGAGTAATAGAATACCAGATCAGAACAGAAATATACCAGATCAGAACAGAGTAATAGAATACCAGATCAGAACAGAAATATACTAAATCAGAACAGAGTAATATAATACCAGATCAGAACAGAAATATACCAGATCAGAACAGAGTAATAGAATACCAGATCAGAACAGAAATATACCAGATCAGAACAGAGTAATAGAATACCAGATCAGAACAGAAATATACTAAATCAGAACAGAGTAATAGAATACCAGATCAGAACAGAAATATACCAGATCAGAACAGAGTGATATCAGACCATATACCTTGGCTCATTCATCCCCCCTCCTCTCCCCTGTAACTATCCCCCAGGTAGTTCTGTAAAGTCAACAGTCGTGGCCAAAAGTTTTGAGAATGACACAAATATTAATTTTCAAAGTCTGTTGTCTCAGTGTCTTTAGATATTTGTCAGATGTTACTATGGAATACTGAAGTATAATTACAAGCATTTCATAAGTGTCAAAGGCTTTTATAGACAATTACATGAAGTTGATGTGAAGAGTCAATATAATATAGCAGTGTTGACCCTTCCTTTTGAAGCTTCCAGTCTGTTATTCAAACTTGTCCTCGTCAACACTGACCTACGATTACGATTTATCCTACCAATGGGACAATAAGAACTGTAATATCTTATTTTTCACCGACATGGTTAATATAGAGCTGGAGGGATTTTCAATGCACCGGCAGAACAGAGAAGCTACATCTGGTAAGACGAGGGGTGGTTTTCATCTATATTATTCGTACCCTCAGACGAACCATCAAACAAGCAAAGCTTCAATACAGGATTAATATTGAATCCTACTACAGCGGCTCTGACGCTCGTCTGATGTGGCAGGGGTTAAAAACTATTACGGACAACAAAGGGAAACTCAGACGCGAGCTGCCCAGTGACGCGAGCCTACCAGTTGAGCTAAATGCCTTTTAAGCTCGCTTCGAAGCAAGCAACACTGAAGCATGCATGAAAGCACCAGCTGTTCTGGATGACTGTGTGATAACGCTCTCGGTAGCCGATGTGAGCAAGACCTTTAAAACAGGTCAACATTCACAAAGCCGTGGGGTCAGACAGATTACCAGGATGTGTACTCAAAGCATGCGCTGACCAACTGGCAAGTGTGTTCACTGACATTTTCAATACCTACATGTTTCAAGCAGACCACCATAGTCCCTGTGCCCAGGAAAGCGAAGGTAACCTGCCTAAATGATTAACGCCCCGTAGCACTCACTTTGGTAGCCATGAAGTGCTTTGAAAGGCTGATCATGACTCACATCAACACCATGCTCACAGATAACCTAGATCCACTCCAATTCGCATACTGTCCCAATAGATCCACAGATGACGCAATCTCAAATCGCACTCCACACTGCCCTTTCCCACCTGGACAAAAGGAACACCTGTGTGAGAATGCTGTTCATTGACTAGTGGCCACGAAGCTCATCCCTAAGCTAAGGATCCTGGGACTAAACACCTCACTCTGCACCTGGATCCTGAACTTCCTGACAGGCCGCCCCCAGGTGGTAAGGGTAGGCAACATCATGTCTGACACGCTGATCCTCAACGCTGGGGCCACTCAGAGCTGTGTGCTTAGTACCCTCCTGTACTCCCTGTTCACCTACGACTGTGTGGCCAAACATGACTCCAATACCATCATTAAGCTTGCTTACGACACAAGACTGGTAGGCCTGATCATCGACAATGATAAGACAGCCTATAGGAAGGAGGTCAGAGAACTGGCAGTGTGGTGCCAGGACAACAACCTCTCCCTTAATGTGAGCAAGACAAAGGAGCTGTTCGTGGACTACAGGAAAAGGCGGGCCGAACAGGCCCCCATTAACATCGACAGGGCTGTAGTGGAGCGGGTTGAGAGTTTCAAATTCCTTGGTGTCCACATCACCAGCGATCTAGCATGGTCCAAACACACCAAGACAGTCGTGAAGAGGGCATGACAAATTACATTGACACCCCCATTTGTTTTGTACACTGCTGCTACTCGCTGTTTTATCTATGCGTAGTCCCTTCACCCCTACCTACATGTACAAATCACCTCAACTAACCGGTACCCCCTGTGTATAAGAGAAGGTGGAGAGTTTCAAGTTCCTTGGCGTACACATCACTGACGATCTGAAATGGTCCACCCACACAGACGGTATGGTGAAGGCGCAACAGCACCTCTGGAGGATAAAGAAATTTGGCTCAACACCTAAAACCCTCAAACTTTTACAGATGCACAATTGAAAGCATCCTGTATCACCGCGGCAACTGCACCACCCACAACCGCAAAGCTCTCTCTCTCAAGGCCATCAGACTGCTGAACAGCTATAACGAGCGCTTCAGAGGCGGCTGCTTATACACATAGATTAGGAATCACCGGTCACTTTAAGGAAATGAAACACTAGCCACTTTAATAATGTCTCCGTATCTCGCATTACTCATCTCATGTGTAAAATGTACTCTATACTATTCCACGATATCTTAGTCACTTTAATTGTGTGTAAATATTGCAACACCCATCTCATATGTATATACTGTATTCTATAACTATGCCATCGTATTGTAGTCCAACGCCGCTCTGACATGTGTGTGTATATATATATATATATATATATATATTCTTAATCCTTACTTAGATTTACGTTTATTTTGGGTATATGTTGTGAAACTGTTAGATATTACTGCACTGTCGAAGCTAGAAGCACAAGCATTACGCTACACCCACAATAACATCTGATAAACATGTGTATGTGACCAATAAAATTGTATTTTATTTGATGTGAATAAATGAGAATGTGTTCAGTCAACTTCCCTGGTAAAATATGGGTTAAAAAAATATATTATACTAGATCAGAACATAGACATAAAATACTAGATCAGAAGATAGAAATATAATACTAGACCTGAACATAGACACAGTCACACACACTCGTATTATACGTCTGTGTGTGGGTGTAGGGTCTACCCAGCGATCATGGGTTAGTGTTCACTGTGTCTACGAGGGTGGAGGGTCTACCCAGCGATCATGGGTTAGTGTTCACTGTGTCTACGAGGGTGGAGGGTCTACCCAGCGATCATGGGTTAGTGTTCACTGTGTCTACGAGGGTGGAGGGTCTACCCAGCGATCATGGGTTAGTGTTCACTGTGTCTACGTGGGTGGAGGGTCTACCCAGCGATCATGGGTTAGTGTTCACTGTGTCTACGTGGGTGGAGGGTCTACCCACCGATCATGGGTTAGTGTTCACTGTGTCTACGTGGGTGGAGGGTCTACCCAGCGATCATGGGTTAGTGTTCACTGTGTCTACGTGGGTGTAGGGTCTACCCACCGATCATGGGTTAGGGTTCACTGTGTCTACGTGGGTGTAGGGTCTACCCACCGATCATGGGTTAGGGTTCACTGTGTCTACGTGGGTGTAGGGTCTACCCAGCGATCATGGGTTAGTGTTCACTGTGTCTACGAGGGTGGAGGGTCTACCCAGCGATCATGGGTTAGTGTTCACTGTGTCTACGAGGGTGGAGGGTCTACCCAGCGATCATGGGTTAGTGTTCACTGTGTCTACCCAGCGATCATGGGTTAGGGTTCACTGTGTCTACGAGGGTGGAGGGTCTACCTAGCGATCAAGGGTTAGGGTTCACTGTGTCTACCCAGCGATCATGGGTTAGGGTTCACTGTGTCTACGTGGGTGTAGGGTCTACCCAGCGATCAAGGGTTAGGGTTCACTGTGTCTACGAGGGTGGAGGGTCTACCCACCGATCAAGGGTTAGGGTTCACTGTGTCTACGAGGGTGGAGGGTCTACCCAGCGATCATGAGTTAGTGTTCACTGTGTCTACCCAGCGATCAAGGGTTAGTGTTCACTGTGTCTACCCACCGATCAAGGGTTAGTGTTCACTGTGTCTACCCACCGATCATGGGTTAGGGTTCACTGTGTCTATGAGGGTGGAGGGTCTACCCACCGATCATGGGTTAGTGTTCATTGTGTCTACGAGGGTGGAGGGTCTACCCACCGATCATGGGTTAGTGTTCACTGTGTCTACGAGGGTGGAGGGTCTACCTAGCGATCAAGGGTTAGTGTTCACTGTGTCTACGAGGGTGGAGGGTCTACCTAGCGATCAAGGGTTAGGGTTCACTGTGCCTACGTCGGTGTAGGGTCTACCCACCGATCAAGGGTTAGTGTTCACTGTGTCTACCCAGCGATCATGGGTTAGGGTTCACTGTGTCTACGTGGGTGTAGGGTCTACCCAGCGATCAAGGGTTAGGGTTCACTGTGTCTACGAGGGTGGAGGGTCTACCCACCGATCAAGGGTTAGGGTTCACTGTGTCTACGAGGGTGGAGGGTCTACCCAGCGATCATGAGTTAGTGTTCACTGTGTCTACCCAGCGTTCAAGGGTTAGTGTTCACTGTGTCTACCCACCGATCATGGGTTAGTGTTCATTGTGTCTATGAGGGTGGAGGGTCTACCCACCGATCATGGGTTAGTGTTCATTGTGTCTACGAGGGTGGAGGGTCTACCCACCGATCATGGGTTAGTGTTCATTGTGTCTACGAGGGTGGAGGGTCTACCTACCGATCATGGGTTAGTGTTCATTGTGTCTACGAGGGTGGAGGGTCTACCCACCCATCATGGGTTAGTGTTCATTGTGTCTACGAGGGTGGAGGGTCTACCCACCGATCAAGGGTTAGGGTTCACTGTGTCTACGTGGGTGTAGGGTCTACCCAGCGATCATGGGTTAGGGTTCACTGTGTCTACGAGGGTGGAGGGTCTACCTAGCGATCAAGGGTTAGGGTTCACTGTGCCTACGTCGGTGTAGGGTCTACCCACCGATCAAGGGTTAGTGTTCACTGTGTCTACCCAGCGATCATGGGTTAGGGTTCACTGTGTCTACGTGGGTGTAGGGTCTACCCAGCGATCAAGGGTTAGGGTTCACTGTGTCTACGAGGGTGGAGGGTCTACCCACCGATCAAGGGTTAGGGTTCACTGTGTCTACGAGGGTGGAGGGTCTACCCAGCGATCATGAGTTAGTGTTCACTGTGTCTACCCAGCGTTCAAGGGTTAGTGTTCACTGTGTCTACCCACCGATCATGGGTTAGTGTTCATTGTGTCTATGAGGGTGGAGGGTCTACCCACCGATCATGGGTTAGTGTTCATTGTGTCTACGAGGGTGGAGGGTCTACCCACCGATCATGGGTTAGTGTTCACTGTGTCTACGAGGGTGGAGGGTCTACCCACCGATCATGGGTTAGTGTTCACTGTGTCTACGAGGGTGGAGGGTCTACCTACCGATCATGGGTTAGTGTTCATTGTGTCTACGAGGGTGGAGGGTCTACCTACCGATCATGGGTTAGTGTTCATTGTGTCTACGAGGGTGGAGGGTCTACCCACCCATCATGGGTTAGTGTTCATTGTGTCTACGAGGGTGGAGGGTCTACCCACCGATCAAGGGTTAGGGTTCACTGTGTCTACGTGGGTGTAGGGTCTACCCAGCGATCATGGGTTAGGGTTCACTGTGTCTACGTGGGTGTAGGGTCTACCCACCGATCAAGGGTTAGGGTTCACTGTGTCTACGTGGGTGTAGGGTCTACCCACCGATCAAGGGTTAGGGTTCACTGTGTCTACGTGGGTGTAGGGTCTACCCACCGATCAAGGGTTAGGGTTCACTGTGTCTACGTGGGTGTAGGGTCTACCCACCGATCAAGGGTTAGGGTTCACTGTGTCTACGTGGGTGTAGGGTCTACCCACCGATCAAGGGTTAGGGTTCACTGTGTCTACGTGGGTGTAGGGTCTACCCACCGATCAAGGGTTAGGGTTCACTGTGTCTACGTGGGTGTAGGGTCTACCCACCGATCAAGGGTTAGGGTTCACTGTGTCTACGTGGGTGTAGGGTCTACCCACCGATCATGAAGTAAGCCACACAGCTGAAGAAGATGGCAGGGAGCGTCCTTAAGGTGATGATGTCACTGAGTATCTTACACAGGAAGTAGACTGATACTCTGTAGTAACCGCTGATGTACTCATGACTGGGGAGAGAGAGAGAGAGCGACAGCGACAGAGAGAGAGAGACAGAGATAAACAGAGAGACAGAGAAAGAGAGAGATGGGAGAGGGAGAAAGAGAGAGAGAGAGATGGGAGAGAGGTTAGACTGATACTCTGTAGTAACCACTAATGTACTCATGACAGGAGATGGGGGGGAGAGAGAAAGAGAGAGAGAGGGTGTGTGCGCATGTGTGCATGTCTGTATAGTATGTGTCCAGTATATGTGTACATAGTGTGTATAATATATGTGTATAGTGTGTGTGTATAATATGTGTGTATAGTATGTGTGTATAGTATGTGTGTATAATGTGTGTACAGTATGTGTGTATAGTATGTGTGTACAGTATGTGTGTATAGTATGTGTGTACAGTATGTGTGTATAGTGTGTGTATAATGTGTGTACAGTATGTGTGTGTACAGTATGTGTATAATGTGTATAGTGTATGTGTATAATGTGTATAGTATGTGTGTATAGTATGTGTGTACAGTATGTGTATAATGTGTGTACAGTATGTGTATAATGTGTGTACAGTATGTGTGTATAGTATGTGTGTACAGTTTGTGTGTATAATGTGTGTACAGTATGTGTGTATAATGTGTGTACAGTATGTGTATAATATGTGTGTACAGTGTGCACACTACCGTTCCAAAGTTTGGGGTCACTTATAAATGTCATTGAAAGAAAAGCACACTTTGGCAATTAAAATAACATCAAATTGATCAGAAATACAGTGTAGACATTGTTAATGTTGTAAATGACTATTGTAGTTGGAAATGGCTGATTTTTAATGGAAAATCTACTTGGGCGTACAGAGGCCCATTATCAGCAACCATCACACCTGTGTTCCAATGGCACGTTGTGTTAGCTAATCCAAGATTATCATTTTAAAAGGATAATTGATCATTAGAAAACCCTTTTACAATTATGTTAGCACAGCTGAAAACTGTTGTTCTGATTAAAGAAGCAATAAAACTGGCCTTCTTTAGACTAGTTGAGTATCTGGAGCATCAGCATTTGTGGGTTCGATTACAGGCTCAAAATGGCCAGAATCAAATACCTTTCTTCTGAAACTCGTCAGTCTATTCTTGTTCTGAGAAATGAAGGCTATTCCATGTGAAAAATTGCCAAGAAACTGAAGATCTTGTACAACGCTGTGTACTACTCCCTTCACGGAACAGCGTAAACTGGTACTAACCAGAATATAAAGAGGAGTGGGAGGCCCTGGTCAACAACTGATCAAGAAGACAAGTACATTAGTGTCTTGTTTGAGAAACAGACACCTTACAAGTCCTATACTGGCAGCTTCATTAAATAGTACCCGCAAAAAAAACAGTCTCAACGTCAACAATGAAGAGGCAACTCTGGGACGCTGGCCTTCTAGGCAGAGTTGCTAAGAAAAAGCCATCTCTCAGACTGACTCTGTATGGTTAAGGTAAGCATTCATGTTTGGGATAGGCTTAAAACAAAAGTCTCAAAATATAGCTGGATTCACTGGACCCCCACCCTCAAACTACTTCCTGCAGTGTTTCCCTAGTGGAAACCTGTTTAAAGGTAACAGATCTCAGTGTTCTCCAGTGGAAACCTGTTTAAAGGTAACAGATCTCAGTGTTCCCCAGTGGAAACCTGTTTAAAGGTAACAGATCTCAGTGTCCCCCAGTGGAAACCTGTTTCAAGGTAACAGATCTGTGTTCCCCCAGTGGAAACCTGTTTAAAGGTAACAGATATGTGTTCCCCTAGTGTCTGGTTACCACGTCATCTCAGACATGGATGGATGTCAAATACTGACTTGTATCATGGGTGACCTGGCTGTGTGTCTGTGTGTGTATGTGACTCACATGAACAGTTTTCTCTCGGTGATGAAGAGCTCAGCAGAAGACAGGGAACTGAAACACTGATTGGTGGTGATGAAGAATAGAGCACCCATCCTGGTAGAGACGACAACACACACACACACACACACACGCACACACACACACACACACACACACGTTCAACACACATACGCACACACACACACTTTAAAACACATGTATTAAACACACACATCGTGGAACACATACAACTTAATTAATTTCCTGTACAGGGCTGTCGTGGTGACGTTATTACCGTCTCACTGGCAGTCATGACTCATGACCGTTGTCAAATTCTACATGACTTGAGTCACAGTAATCTCCTTTAAAATAAATGATTGTGCCGTTATACAATACATAGCCTACCGAATGTATTTGATTTCGAATAGCTTAATTATAGTGAATTTATCCTAATGAATAAGTTGGACATATTACCTTTTGCTACTGTGAGTATCCATCCCCTCCCCTCTCTCCTTCATTCCTTTCTCCAGCGCGCAAAGAGAGGGGCTGTAAACACTTGAATTAAATAAGGTTTCGTTTTGAAAATATGTTTACTATCGATGTTCCCAAATCAATTTCACTTGGTTTCGCAAATGAGGCTCTGGGTAGCTGCAGGAACAGGGGTTGGAGAGCCCATGGCATACAGAATATCACTTGTTGCGCAGCGAAATGACCGGAGTAGCCTACCTGACATCAGTAGGGAAAAATAATGTGGTCTCCATTCCTGTTCATACTGATGACGGGTCTTTGTCTTGCCTCTCTGTTCCTGCCCATGTGATAAAGGGACATTCTAAATCTAAAACTAATTTGACACATTAGTAAATACAATTTTAAAATTGAGAATAGTTCGATGGGTGAAAATATGATCACTTGATGAGAGAATAGCGTGTGCAGCCTGAGAACATGTAACGGAGGGAGAGCAAGCTTCGTTTTTGCGACGCTCGGATCATCAATATCCTAAAGTCACATCATGCGTTTTGATTTCTAAGGCATTCTAAGGTTTGTGTCCTTCACAAAATAAAGTTGACAAATAACTCTAAATCTAGCATATAGGATCTGTTTCAAATCATCACTTTTACGCTCAACATAGTCACTTCATATGCGCTCCGGTATGGGAAAAATATCCTTTCAAATTGTATTCTTCATACTATAAAATCCTATAATATAAAATAATGACACGGGACTTAAGCATATCTTGTCTGCTAAATGAACCTAGAGCATAGCCAGATAACACACAGTATCTAGTCTGCTAAATGAACAAGCCTACCACCTATTTCATAGCCAGATAACACACAGTATCTAGTCTGCTAAATGAACAAGCCTACAGTCTATATCATAGCCAGATAACACACAGTATCTAGTCTGCTAAATGAACAAGCCTACCACCTATTTCATAGCCAGATAATATACAGTATCTAGTCTGCTAAATTAACAAGCCTACAGTCTATAGCCAGATAACACACAGTATCTAGTCTGAAAAATGAATAACAAGCCTACAGTCTATAGCCAGATAACATACAGTATCTAGTCTGATAAATGAACAAGCCTAGAGTCTATAGCCAGATAACATACAGTATCTAGTCTGATAAATGAACAAGCCTAGAGTCTATAGCCAGATAACATACAGTATCTAGTCTGATAAATGAACAGCCTATAGCCAGATAACATACAGTATCTAGTCTGATAAATGAACAAGCCAACAGTCTATAGCATAGAGCATAGCCAGATAACATACAGTATCTAGTCTGATAAATGAATAGCCTATAGCCAGATAACATACAGTATCTAGTCTGATAAATGAACAGCCTATAGCCAGATAACATACAGTATCTAGTCTGATAAATGAACAGCCTATAGCCAGATAACATACAGTATCTAGTATCTATAGAACAG
>NW_024609041.1:0-101109 GCF_018296145.1 Oncorhynchus tshawytscha | reverse complement strand
GATGCCTAATGTCATCTGAGCAATGGAAAAGATCTCTGAATAGAATGGCTTTTCCTACTTGAAAACAGTAGCATAAAAAGTGCAAGCTAAGAATGAGCTTCCAACTAACCCTGAAACAACCCTTCTAGTGTTGGTTCCTTTAGCGAAATTCCTCTGTGTAGGACAGGATTGTGTAACTGTAAGAATGAGCTTCAACTAACCCTGAAACAACCCCTTCTAGTGTTGGTTCCTTTAGCCAAATTCACTCTGTGTAGGACAGGATTGTGTAACTGTACAGATGCAGCTGTGCTTGTCGTTAGTCAGCCCCGTGGACCTCGCCCGTCCTGATGGAAATGCTTTTACAAAACTGTATTAGATTACATCCCTACTCCGCCCCTCCTTTCCCATTTATCATATCTCTGTTTCGCTCTCTCTTTCTCTTTCAGAGGCAGCGTCACGACTTCCGCCGAAGTCGGCTCCTCTCCTTGTTCGGGCGGCGTTTGGACGGTCGGCGTCACCGGCTTTCTAGCCATCACCGCTCTTTTCCTCATATATCCATTTGTCTTGTCTTGTTTCCAAAAACACCTGGTTTTCATTTCCCTAATCAATCTACTTGTATTTAACCCTCTGTTTCCCATCATGTTAAGTGATGTTAGTTTACGCGCTTTACTTTTATGTTCTGTTTTTTGAGCGTTTGATTTATGTAGTGTTCTCGTTTTTGGAGCTATAATAAAAGTGTGCCTGTTCATTATACTCTGTGTTGTTGTGTTCGGTGTTGTATACTCTGTGGTTGTACCAGGGAGCAGAGAGACCCAGGGACCAGGGTCTGTAGCATAGAGGAATGGAGGTGTTGTTGTTGTACCAGGGGAGCAGAGAGACCCAGGGACCAGGGTCTGTACCATAGAGGAATGGAGGAGGTGTTGTTGTACCAGGGAGTAGAGAGACCCAGGGAACAGGGTCTGTAGCATAGAGGAATGGAGGTGTTGTTGTACCAGGGACCAGGGTCTGTAGCATAGAGAAATGGAGGAGGTGTTGTTGTACCAGGGAGCAGAGAGACCCAGGGACCAGTGTCTTAGCATAGAGGAATGGAGGAGGTGTTGTTGTACCAGGGAGCAGAGAGACCCAGGGACCAGGGACTTTAGCATAGAGGAATGGAGGGGGTGTTGTTGTACCAGGGACCAGGGTCTGGAGCATAGAGGAATGGAGGTGTTGTTCTACCAGGGACCAGGGTCTGTAGCATAGAGGAATGGAGGAGGTGTTGTTGTACCAGGGACCAGGGTCTTTAGCATAGAGGAATGGAGGAGGTGTTGTTGTACCAGGGACCAGGGTCTGTAGCATAGAGGAATGGAGGATGTTTGTTGTACCAGGGACCAGGGTCTGTACCATAGAGGAATGGAGGGGGTGTTGTTGTACCAGGGAGTAGAGAGACCCAGGGACCAGGGTCTGTAGCATAGAGGAATGGAGGTGTTGTTGTTGTACCAGGGACCAGGGTCTGTAGCATAGAGGAATGGAGGAGGTGTTGTTGTACCAGGACCAGGGTCTGTAGCATAGAGGAATGGAGGGGGTGTTGCTGTACCAGGGAGCAGAGAGACCCAGGGACCAGGGTCTGTACCATAGAGGAATGGAGGAGGTGTTGTTGTACCAGGGACCAGGGTCTGTAGCATAGAGGAATGGAGGGGTGTTGCTGTACCAGGGAGCAGAGAGACCCAGGGACCAGGGTCTGTACCATAGAGGAATGGAGGGGGTGTTGTTGTACCAGGGAGTAGAGAGACCCAGGGACCAGGGTCTGTAGCATAGAGGAATGGAGGGGTTGTTGTACCAGGGAGCAGGGTCTGTACCATAGAGGAATGGAGGGGGTGTTGTTGTACCAGGGAGCAGAGAGACCCAGGGACCAGGGTCTGTACCATAGAGGAATGGAGGAGGTGTTGTTGTACCAGGGAGCAGGGTCTGTAGCATAGAGGAATGGAGGGGGTGTTGTTGTACCAGGGAGCAGAGAGACCCAGGGACCAGGGTCTGTACCATAGAGGAATGGAGGAGGTGTTGTTGTACCAGGGAGCAGGGTCTGTACCATAGAGGAATGGAGGAGGTGTTGTTGTACCAGGGACCAGGGTCTGTACCATAGAGGAATGGAGGATGTTTGTTGTACCAGGGACCAGGGTCTGTACCATAGAGGAATGGAGGAGGTGTTGTTGTACCAGGGACCAGGGTCTGTAGCATAGAGGAATGGAGGAGGTGTTGTTGTACCAGGGACCAGGGTCTGTAGCATAGAGGAATGGAGGAGGTGTTGTTGTACCAGGGACCAGGGTCTGTAGCATAGAGGAATGGAGGAGGTGTTGTTGTACCAGGGACCAGGGTCTGTAGCATAGAGGAATGGAGGAGGTGTTGTTGTACCAGGGACCAGGGTCTGTAGCATAGAGGAATGGAGAGGTGTTGTTGTACCAGGGACCAGGGTCTGTAGCATAGAGGAATGGAGGAGGTGTTGTTGTACCAGGGAGCAGAGAGACCCAGGGACCAGGGTCTGTACCATAGAGGAATGGAGGGGTGTTGTTGTACCAGGGAGTAGAGAGACCCAGGGACCAGGGTCTGTACCATAGAGGAATGGAGGGGGTGTTGTTGTACCAGGGAGTAGAGAGACCCAGGGACCAGGGTCTGTAGCATAGAGGAATGGAGGGGGGTGTTGTTGTACCAGGGAGCAGAGAGACCCAGGGACCAGGGTCTGTACCATAGAGGAATGGAGGGGTGTTGTTGTACCAGGGACCAGGGTCTGTACCATAGAGGAATGGAGGGGGTGTTGTTGTACCAGGGAGCAGAGAGACCTAGGGACCAATGTTTGTAGGTCTGGCCATGTTCTGTTATAATCTCCACCCGGCACAGCCAGAAGAGGACTGGCCACCCCACATAGCCTGGTTCCTCTCTAGGTTTCGGCCATTCTATGGGAGTTTTTCCTAGCCACCGTGCTTCTACACCTGCATTTCTTGCTGTTTGGGGTTTTAGGCTGGGTTTCTGTACAGCACTTTGAGATATCAGCTGATGTACGAAGGGCTATAAAAATACATTTGATTTGTAGCATAGAGGAATGGAGGAGGTGTTGTACTGGGGAGCAGAGAGACCAGGGTCTTAACTATCTCATTAGCAGGTCCTGGAGGCTGAGGGCCAGAGCTCTGCTAACTGCTGCTCCCTGACTGTCACACACACACACACACACACACACACAATATCCATGCAAACAATACACTAACAAGCACTAGAGCCAGCCAGGTTGTATACAGCACTGTAGACACCTAATGAAGTTAGGGTTTACGTTGTTACTGCAATGAGAACCATTAAAATAGCATTATGGCAATGAGATTGCTATGTAGATGATCTAAATGAGCATTCGTCAGCTTTATTGCATTGTTTATTGTAATTGGTATGGGTATACAGTCTGAAACCTGCATGGCTGTTCTTACAGTGTAGTACAGGCATGTGGTTCAGGAGAGGTCATGGAGTTTTCACACAGGATGGACGTGGGTAGGTTAGAACCCCTCAGAAATGTTGTAATTAACCACATTCTCATTGAGTAACTGCATCATTTCATTCTTCAACTTTATGCATTTTTGAGGTGCCAATCAAGTTAGTCTACTAGGAAAAACTTGACATCAACATTACAAGGCGAGGCAGAGGAATAAAAGATGCTGTCAAACTGTAAGCCTTGAGCACAGACAGCATCCATTGTCAAACGCTTGTTGACTTCATAATGTAAGAAGCTGCCAAACTGTTAACAATGACACACCCTGTTGTTCTATTGTTTTAAGTTGAATCAATTAATAAGTCCAATGCATTTTCCATTGGGTTTTATTAGTTCATCTCTCCAGACTTCTGTGAGGACAATCAAGCCTCAGTTTACAAATCATGAATCATTACAAGTTTCTTAGTATGCTGTGCTGTGTGGGCTTTATAGTACCGTAACACTCCAGTGTAATGTCCACTGCGGATAGTTTATGTGTGGGGAGTGTCAAGTTGTCTAGGTGTTATAATTATTTCAGCTCTGACCAAACTTGACAACGGCTTGCTCAACACGTGAAGGATGCAAAGTGACAACTCAATTCCTTTTTTGTGTTTTATTATGGTTTTGATGCCATGTTGGATATGTTGAAACAGTTGATTTGTTGAATAGAGTAGTTGAATGACAGAGGAATAAGGAATAGGGAATAGGAATAGGTTGATAACCTTAAACAGAGAATAAACATGCATTATTTTACACAATAAACAATGCATGACACAGCAACAAAGCATGGCTTTGAATAAAGTAAATGTTTAAACAATTTAATCTAGCACTTCACGCAATTACTTCTGCAGTCAGAAAATATCCACAAAAAAAGAAGTCACCACTCCTACCAGAGTTAAACATGTAAATTGTGCTAAGCACTGGATGCAACATAATAAATAATTCCAAACATTACATACCAGTTGCGTCTTTAGCTCGTCACTTCCATCAGATAATGTTATTCCCCAAGGTTGAACAATGAGCTGTTTGTCTGTTGAGGACCCAAGCAAAGCTAAGCCCAAACATTTTATACCCATGCTTATCTGCCAGGTGCGCATGTAAAAGTAGTCCCTCCAGAAATCCTGGCTCAATTTTTTAGTTCCACCTGTGTTTTTGGGTTATCTTCCCTCTTGAGGCCTGGTTCTTTAAAAGGAAGAGCTGCCATTGTGCTCATGTTTTGAGTGTTCTGTTTTTTGATGCAACACCTCCCTACTTGACCTCCTGGTTCTTGAACCCAAGGAGGTCACACGAACCTCGGTGTTGGGGCAGGTTCGATTTCAGCTATCAGGTTTTTTCCTTCTTCAACAGGAAGTAAAACAATGATGCGTCTGACATCCCTATGAAGAACTGTAGCAGGTATTTTAGTTGAGAGTATCTTTGACTTCTCTTGAGCAGGCTTCACAAATAGGACTGGGTAGCTGGGAAAAGTTCTGACATGCACATCTCTGATGATGCCCTTCTTGTCAATGTTGACACTGATGACTCTGGCTAGTTTGTAGTGACCCTCCAGGCATTTTGGTCAGCCAGCCAGACAACATCTCCAACAGCCACATTCCTATGTGTCTTGTGCCATTTACTCCTCATGAATAGATTGGGCCCAGCTAACTGATTCCACTTCCTCCAGAACCGGTCAACTTCTGTTTGGATAGCTCTCAATCTTTTGTATGGGTAGCTTTCAAAATCAAAGCATCCAAGATCTCCTCTGGGTCCAATCCGTCCAAGCAGAAGGGAATTTGGGCTGATGTATTCTATGCAGTCCTCCCGGCTTTGAGTTCTTGCATCTATGGGCCTCTCATTGGCAAGGTTAGCAGCCGTGTAGAGAAATGTTTGAAACTCACTCCATGTGAAGAGTCCTTCTCCTCCCAGGTTGTGCAAAGCCCGCTTCACAGTACGAACAGCTGCTTCTGCAGCTCCATTACTGTGAGGGGAGTCTGCTGGGTGGATTTTCCAGCTCCATTCTGTCCCATGCTTGGAAGCTTAATTTTCAAGCTCAGATTTACTTAGTTGATCCAAGAAGAGGTAGAGTTCTTTGAGGGCAGGTCTGGCACCCACAAAGTTCTTTCCAGGATCTGACCACAATTTATTTGGGTGCCCTCTCAGTGCCGTGAATCTTTGGTAAGCCAGTAAAAAACCTTCAGTCGACTGGTCACTGACAACATCTGTGTGTATAGCTCTGGATACCATGCAACAGAAGACAATACCCCACACCTTGAGCTTGGTTTTCTTTTTCACCTCGTCCTGACTTCATACGGTCCAAATAAGTCCACTGTTGTGTACTCAAATGGTCTGGCTGGTGTTATCCACTCGGATGGAAGGTCACTCATGATCGGTTGGCACTTTCTGGCTCTGGCCTTTCTGCACACCACACAGTTGTCAACTCTCTTTTTAGCCAGCTTCCGGCCTTTTATCACCCAGGCTTTCTTCCTCATCCGGAGGAGTGTGCCTGCTATTTCTTAATGGTTTGCACCATGGGCCTCTTGAGCTAGGAGAGTGGATTACCATGCCTCATATGGTAGAATTGGTACGGCAGTTTCGTCCTCATCAAAGATCTGGAACCTTCCTCCACAAACTAAGAGCCCAGTCTCTTTATCTCTGTAAACAGCGAGTCTGTGGAGAGTGGTGTCTTGAAAGGTTATACCTTCTTGAGCTGCAAGTAACAAGTCTCTTAGTGCATCTTCACACTCCCCGACAGTGAGTACAGCTTGTTTGGCTCTGGACCTCCAGTTTGTTGAAAGAGCGTCCTCCCACTTTGGTTTATCTGAGGCTGAATTCTTGGTCACCATTTCTTTCCATCTTGTTGCGGCTCTCCAAACCCAGGCAATGACTCGGATCAGCCTGGTCAGACTGCTGAATTTCTGATGTCAATCAGTTTGGTTTTCGCAGAGCCAGCTGGTGATCTTCGGATCCGAGTCTTGGGTTCATCTGGGTTATTTTTCTGTGCATCACTCTGGTTTCTCTTGACCTGCGCTCTGGTCAGTGCTGCCGAGAAAGCTTTCCTTCAAAGTTTGTTTATGCCTTCCTTGGCATACGCAGCGATTTCTTTTTGCAGACGTATGTGGCCACTCTTCCCCAGGTTGCCTCAGGAATGCTGGTCCATCCTGCCACATGGAATCTTCCTGGAGGTCTTCTGGGGCTGCCCCTCTTGTTATGATGTCAGCACTGTTCAGGCCTCCTGGGATCCACTACCAGTCTTCTACGGATGTGGATTTCTGGATCTCTCCAACTCTATTCGCAAAGAAAGTTTGATATCCATAGCTGTCTCTCTGGATTGCTCCCAACACAGTTTGACTGTCCAGTAGATGGAGCCATCGTTCAATTTCTATTCAACTGTGCTTTTCAACGTACTTTCGAAGTCGTGCTGCATAGACAGCACCGCAGATTTCAGCTTTTACTGGTTCTCCCTTTTGGTCCAATGGTGTGAGCTTTGCTTTGGATTCAACCAGTCTGACTTTGATGCCTTGCTAGGTCTCCCATCTTAAGTACACTACGGCTCCATAGCTCTTGTCACTTCCATCAGAGAATGTTATTCCCGAAGGTTTTTCCAATCCAGTTGACTGGTGTGAGGCTTCTGTGAAAGGTGATTTGGCCAAGACGTGTGTATTCCTCAAAGAATTGGATGGCTTCTTCCCTCAAATTTTCAGACAAAGATTTGTCTCAAGTGTCTCGGGTCAGAGTTTTGCCTCCAGCTTCCGGAAACGCCTTTCTGACAAGAATGGCACCCTTTTGTTTGACAGGTGTGACGAGGCCTGTTGGGTTACACAGGCTAGCTACCTGGCTCAGCAGTTCTCTTCTCGTCAGTGGGTTTGGGTTTTCCCTCTCACCTCTTCATCAATGAGATTTTGCCGACTCTCATTTTTTTTTCCTCTGAGAAATTGATTGAAGTCATGAGGTACAGTTTATCCTCACAAGAAAGGTATCCAACTCCAAGGGCCTTATTGTCTCCTTCCCTCATTTGGTTTGGGAGAATGAGTGCTGTGTGACTGTGCTCCTTCTTCTCCTGGTACGATCTCCTGCCTCCCACTTTGATCTGACCAGACCCAGGGCTTGAGGGAAGAAGCCGCCTGCCTTCAGGTTCTCTTCAACCCTTTTGGTGTTCTGGCCCAGCTTTTGCAAGTTATTATGGGAAGTCAGGATGTCATCGACATAGGTATCCTCTTCAAGGATCTACGTTCCTCCCTCAGGTGAGCAAACATGGGCAGTTTGGCTGTCTCTCTCATAGCCAATTGCGCAATGCACCCCTGCTGAGTCGATCAGCAATGTTGACTCTGGTGATCGCATACTCTTCAATCTTTTCCTCCTCAGTGTCTCTCCAGAGAAAATCTGTGGAGGTGCATCTCAGGTCTTCCAACCACACAGAAATTGTACATTTTCTTAATGTGTCGCCGAGGCAGCATGGAGCGCCCTCTCCTGAACCTGGGTAGTAGTACTGCTGAGTTTCTTCACTGCTCTTCTCTCCACCATTTCATGGACTTGAGCTGTGCATGCTATTCTCCCTCTGGCTCTTTTTGAGTTGCTTTTCTGTTCTCAAGAAGGTGGCTTCCACCCGACTCCTGTTGTCAGGAAGGGAACTTGGATCTTGAGATCAGGGGTATTTTGAGTCCCAGTGGGGTTCATCACTGTGAGCATCTGCTTTGATGTAGGTGAGGCCTTTCCTTATGATCTCAGCTCTCTTTCCTCACTCAGAGTCAATCCTTGCCTCCTGGTTGACAGTTACCCAGCTTTTGGCATCTTTCCCTGCTTTAGGTCGCAAACTGCTCAATGCTGTCCCATTTCCACCAATCCAAGAACTCTCTGCGAGGAACTGTGCCTTTGGTTTCAGCTGTGAACAACTTAGCTATCTCTTGATACTTGACAGCGGTTGCTCTCATGGATTGAGCAAAGTGTGTTTCAGACCTGCGGCTATATCCACTTCTTCAAACAGATCTGGATGTGCTCACCAACAGTCTTTCCTAGCGGGCCTTCCCACAAGACAAGGTCTCCAATCACCTTCACTCTTTGCGGAGCAAGTCTTCCTTGCGGTGGCTTATCAGTAGTTCAATACTCTCCGGTCTACTCAGATCTCCTAGTTGACTGCTGGGAAGAACTTCTTGAGTTGCTCAGGTTTGATGACTCTGTGGATGTTGGCAATTTCATTCAAACCATACCAGATAAGCTCATGAGCTCTTTCCGTGCCTATGGGCGTTTGACCCTCACTCTGAGGAGATATCTTCTGGTTCTAACCTTCATGGCCATTCCTCCAACTCCATGAATGACTAAAGTGATGTTTTCACTTGAAGATTTAATCTTCTGGCAGCTCTGTGAAGTGATGTAGTTTGTGTCCGATGCCAAGTTGATCAGGATTCCAATTTTTGTCCTACATTGGCAGTTACCTTGAAGCAGCATTAGAATAACTGGCAATTCTTCTACTGCACTTGACTCAGTCACTCCCAGCTGATTCTTTTCGACACAGTTTGTTTTAGCATTGATGTTGGTGAATGCTTTCTTGAATTTCTCTGCCATCTCTGGGAGAGCTTAGATACAAATTCCTCCTGCTCCTCTGTAAGCGTATACCTTCTCACATTGGATTGTCTTCTGTCTGAGTCACTCCTCATGAACTCTCCCTTCAGACAAACAAAGAAATGGTCTTTCTTAGTCTCTTTTCCTGCACAGGTAAGTGTCTTTGCATTCATCGGCTTCTCCATGACAGACCAAGCACCTCTTGCAGGCCCCCAGCTTTTCTACAGCATCCAACTTTTCCACAGGGTTCAGTTCTTTGACATGCTTGCAAAATAAGATCTTTTCTCTATGCTTTTCATCTCCACAGACAACACAGCCGCCTTTCCTTGTGGAACGTGTGGACGCATATTTTCTCTCCACACAAGCATACTTCTTTTCTGGCTTTTCACTCACTCCCAGCTGCTCTAATTTTCAAGAATTTCCTCCTGTGTTTTCAGGAATTTAAGAAGGTTCTCAAAGTGATTGTCCGGCGTGACATTATTCCTCGGGTTAACCATGAAGACAAGCCAATCTCGCTTGATGTTGTCAGGTAACTTGCTTTCTATGGATTTGATCATTAGAGGGTTGTTGATGGCTCCTGTGCCTCCAAGCTCTGTGAGATCATCCAGTGCCTTCTCTATAGTTTGGATCATGTCGATAACTTTCCTTGGCTGATTTGCTCTGATTTTCTCCAGATCCTCAATTATCTCCAAGGCAATTGTAGACTTGTTTCCATACCTGTTCTCAAGCACCCTGAACATGTCCTCAGCAGTATTGTAAGTAGAGGTCTCTGCACATTCTCTCATCTACACTGTCAAGGAGTTGGATCTTCTTTACTTCGACTGAGCCTGTTGGTTCCCCCTGCTTCTGTAGACTCTCCCAGTCTCTCCTCCATCGATGGAAATACCTCTGACGTGAGCTTCTTGAACTCCTCTCGCAGTTCGCTCTTAGTCATGTGTTTTGCACCTCTGCTAAGGAAGTTTGCTTGCTTGGTAAAAGCACTCTTAGTCAACGTTCTTTTTGCTTCAGCTCCTTCACTGTTTTTCCTCCGCCATTTTTGAGATGTAAGCCAATCCTCCTCCCTGCGGCGACAGCTTTCCTGACTTCAGGCCGTTAATCCTTTTTCTTCACTGCCTTGGATGGTTATCAACTGTCAAGTTGTCTAGATGTTATAATTATTTCACCTAGACAACTTGACAATGGCTTGCTCAACACGTGAAGGATGCAAAGGGACAACTCAATTCCTTTTTAGTGTTTTATTATGGTTTTGATGCCATTTGTTGGATATGTTGAAACATTTGATTTGTTGAATAGAGTAGTTGAATGACAGAGGAATAAGGAATAGGGAATAGGAATAGGTTGATAACCTTAAACAGAGAATAAACATGCATTATTTTACACAATAAACAATGCATGACACAGCAACAAAGCATGGGTTTGAATAAAGTAAATGTTTAAACAATTTAATCTGGCACTTCAAGCAATTACTTCTGCAGTCAGAAAATATCCACAAAAAAGAAGTCACCACTCCTACCAGAGTTAAACATGTAAATTGTGCTAAGCACTGGATGCAACATAATAAATAATTCCAAACATTACATACCAGTTGCGTCTTTAGGGTTGAACAATGAGCTGTTTGTCTGTTGAGGACCCAAGCAAAGCTAAGCCCAAACATTTTATACCCATGCTTATCTGCCAGGTGCGCATGTAAAAGTAGTCCCTCCAGAAATCCTGGCTCAATTTTTTAGTTCCACCCGTGTTTTTGGGTTATCTGCCCTCTGAAGGAGTTCTTTAAAGGAAGAGCTTCCATTGTGCTCATGTTTTGTGTTCTGTTTTTTGACGCAACAGGGAGTGACCTATGACCTATGCTATGATGTAGTAGAGAGAATCACATTGTGCAGTAAGGAATAAGGGGTCAGGTTTTACAATGCATCTCATTGCAGTTCTCTTTACCGTGACTCATTGGTGAGTGTGTCTGCTGAGAGAGGTGGTTCAATGCATCAGACAAGCTGAGGAGGATCAAAACAAAAGACCATACATGGGTCCTTCGCTGGCGCTGCAGGCCTGTCTAGGAAAGTGCCCGACCCAATTATAAATCACAAAGACCCTCTCTGCCCCTGCTTCTCAGTGACGTGCTCCACATATCATAACGGTTAAAAGCCTAGATGCGAGTCTTTAAATTCACCTCAATTATTCAAATGCATGCATGTACATTAGCGGGTAAAGCTAGCATAGATGGGTGCAGATAAAAGCAAAGTTGAATTGTGTAGAGCTTTCTATGACACTGAAATAGCTAGGTAATAGAGGGTATGGTGTTCAATATGCTTCTCTCTGCATAAAACCTACTGTATGCACTCCATGTCCATTTGTGAGTTCAAAAGACTACTCAGTTGTATTACCGTACATACAGATGGAGGATCTTAATTTGAGCCAATTTGCTACAGCAGAAAAATAATCCTGTAGCAACAGGAAATGTGAAATATTATGTGGATTATAATTAATGTACATTTTCATTAGGGCAAATCAAGTCTGACATTTTAAAGTGGAAATTACAAACTTTAGAAGCCTTTTAAACCTTGCATTCTCAACAACAAAATAGTGCTCAAATTAGGATCCTACATCTGTATGTGATACGTGGGATAATAAATGTAAGCTACCGCTACTGAAGACCCAAATGGCTCTAAGTGAGTGCAGTCAAGCCAATGGCAGGACTGACCAGTGCTCCAGTGCCTGAGAAAATCAAACTACAATGTGCACTTTTCAAAGTTACTTTACAAAACCTAAGACATGATCTATAGCCTTAAAGACCCGTCTGTCCCTTTACTCAGTCTCCTCCTGGCCCAAACACACTCTTTGATACTGTTCCATATATTCCATTCCAGCCATTTCAATGAGCCGTCCTCCTATAGCTCCTCACACAAAGCCTCCTCTGGTATACAGCCACCCCTGTTTAGTTCTCAATCCAATACACATTAAATCAAGGGTACATTCTAACTTTAAACACAATCACACACAAACTGCCCAGGAATTGGTCCCTTAGGCTCCACCTGGAGGGCTCTGTTCTGTGTAGAAGGATTCTATTGAACCCACCATCATCAGACGTCACTGAATTTAGTCTGGAGGAGAAACATTCATGTCCAGCTGACTGCCAGGCACCTTGGCTGGCTAACCACAAACCGTTCAACTGGTCTGTAATGGCAGAGTCTCTCACGCAGTGTCTCTCACTCCCACATGACGATATCCACCAGCCACCTCAAAGAGAGACCAGGATGGAAGAGCTTCATTTTATGAGAACAGAATTCCGTGGCTGTTGTTGTTGTCGTCAATATCTGAGAACATTCACTGAAATCAACATGGTACTTTCCGTGGCTGCTGTTGTTGTTGTCAATATCTGAGAACATTCACTGAAATCAACATGATACTTTTTGCAGACATGGAATGTGTGTTAACTCTTTACCTCAACATCAACAAACACACATAAGCTCATGGAAGCACGCACGCACACACATGTACACAAATTATTCCATCTCAAATTTGCTGACAGGACATCGTTCTCAGCTGCAGTCTGACAGCTTAACCAGCAGTGGGGTGGTGTGCTGTGGGTGGATGGCTGACCTCTGAACCTATGTGAACAGATTTCCACATATAATAATAGACCCAGCAGGTGTTTCAGCTCCACAACTCAGGCCGTAAGCCAGGCCGTGTCAGGTGTCACCAACAGCCAGGCCGGGGGGAGCAGCGGAGGGTGGAGGTTCAAGTCCCTGATGGGATCGTTGTTACTCTGACCCCATGTGAGGTCTGCCATCTCTCTGTGGTATATTTCCACCTGTCCAGATTGATTAGACATGAAATGTAAGCTCTTGTAATAGCTGTAAATAGGCAGCGACTGCCAAGAAAAGTGAGAACATAATCAGTCTATTTAAGGGCAACTCTGTCAAGAAATGATATATTCTGTCAGATTTATAGAGGCTAAGGCATAGACATAAAGGTCCTTTTATTTTCTCTCTCTCTCTCCGTTTCCCCTTCATTACCTTTCCTCTAATAACCTACACCACCTTCCTTTTTCCCTTTCTGTGTCTTGCCCTTCTCTGTATCAAAATCAAATCAAATTGTATTTATCAAATGGACCGAATACAACAGGTGTAGACCTTACAGTGAAATGCTTACTTACAAGCTCTTCCCCAATGATGCAAAGTCAGATAAGAAAAATGCAGGGATACGTGGTAATTGAGGTAGATAACCAGCTAACACATTTGGTTTCTTGGAAGTCTTCATGGAACGTACGTTTTTGGTTTCCCATTGATTCTGGGAACAAAATCATGTTTCCTGATCGGTAAAATTGTGGGGTTGTTTTGTTCTGAGAACAGAAGTTAAGATTTAGCCTGTTCTGGGACTGTTTATTTTTAGGATGCAGGGAGGTTCTGAGAACATTTTACTCTGTTTCCTTGAATGTTCTCCTGGGAGGTTTTATTAACGCTCAGAACAGAAATGATTTATTTGGTTATTTCACTGAATGTTTCAAGAAGACAATTTTCTGAACACCCTTTTCATGGTATCAAATAGGTAGTTACAGTCTTGACTCGGGCGAGTCCATGTGAGCCATGTGTCCACCAAAACAAGACCTCGCCAAGCCACACTGCTTCTTGACATAATGCTGAAATGTGTTCTGGTATTGCACTCAGGTAGCCTGTTTCTGGTCTCAGGTTCAGGAATGACTGAAAAAGCATAACATTCATAAAAAACTGACCCGAAATAGTACTGTTGGGAGATCTGGAGAGAACTGGTCAGTCAATTACTAATATACTAATACTCTTGGTAAAAGTATTTATCTTTAACTCACAATCTGTGGATTCGATTAGATAGATTCAAATTGTATGTTAAACATCACAGCATATTTGAAAGATAGATTTTTTTTTATTTTACCTTTATTTAACCAGGTAGGCAAGTTGAGAACAAGTTCTCATTTACAATTGCGACCTGGCCAAGATAAAGCAAAGCAGTTTGACAGATACAACGACACAGAGTTACACATGGAGTAAAACAAACATACAGTCAATAATACAGTATAAACAAGTCTATATACAATGTGAGCAAATGAGGTGAAAGGGAGGTAAAGGCAAAAAAGGCCATGGTGGCAAAGTAAATACAATATAGCAAGTAAAACACTGGAATGGTAGTTTTGCAATGGAAGAATGTGCAAAGTAGAAATAAAAATAATGGGGTGCAAAGGAGCAAAATAAATAAATAAATAAAAATGAAATACAGTTGGGAAAGAGGTAGTTGTTTGGGCTAAATTATAGGTGGGCTATGTACAGGTGCAGTAATCTGTGAGCTGCTCTGACAGTTGGTGCTTAAAGCTAGTGAGGGAGATAAGTGTTTCCAGTTTCAGAGATTTTTGTAGTTCGTTCCAGTCATTGGCAGCAGAGAACTGGAAGGAGAGGCGGCCAAAGAAAGAATTGGTTTTGGGGGTGACTAGAGAGATATACCTGCTGGAGCGTGTGCTACAGGTGGGAGATGCTATGGTGACCAGCGAGCTGAGATAAGGGGGACTTTACCTAGCAGGGTCTTGTAGATGACATGGAGCCAGTGGGTTTGGCGACGAGTATGAAGCGAGGGCCAGCCAACGAGAGCGTACAGGTCGCAATGGTGGGTAGTATATGGGGCTTTGGTGACAAAACGGATTGCACTGTGATAGACTGCATCAATTTGTTGAGTAGGGTATTGGAGGCTATTTTGTAAATGACATCGCCAAAGTCGAGGATTGGTAGGATGGTCAGTTTTACAAGGGTATGTTTGGCAGCATGAGTGAAGGATGCTTTGTTGCGAAATAGGAAGCAAATTCTAGATTTAACTTTGGATTGGAGATGTTTGATGTGGGTCTGGAAGGAGAGTTTACAGTCTAACCAGACACCTAGGTATTTGTAGTTGTCCACGTATTCTAAGTCAGAGCCGTCCAGAGTAGTGATGTTGGACAGGCGGGTAGGTGCAGGTAGCGATCGGTTGAAGAGCATGCATTTAGTTTTACTTGTATTTAAGAGCAATTGGAGGCCACGGAAGGAGAGTTGTATGGCATTGAAGCTTGCCTGGAGGGTTGTTAACACAGTGTCCAAAGAAGGGCCGGAAGTATACAGAATGGTGTCGTCTGCGTAGAGGTGGATCAGAGACTCACCAGCAGCAAGAGCGACCTCATTGATGTATACAGAGAAGAGAGTCGGTCCAAGAATTGAACCCTGTGGCACCCCCATAGAGACTGCCAGAGGTCCGGACAGCAGACCCTCCGATTTGACACACTGAACTCTATCAGAGAAGTAGTTGGTGAACCAGGCGAGGCAATCATTTGAGAAACCAAGGCTGTCGAGTCTGCCGATGAGGATGTGGTGATTGACAGAGTCGAAAGCCTTGGCCAGATCAATGAATACGGATCAATGAATATATGATGCGTAGAAATCCGTAGAGCGGATAGGTGGGATGGACTGTGGGAAACTGAGGGTTGGGATGTGGAACTGGAGACATGTGGGAGTGGAGTTGCTGGGCGGGGGATAGAATGACGGTCAAAGAGTGCGCACACACGGACACACATATGTAAATAGTACCACATATGCACTCAAATGCATACGTTCGCTGTGGGGAGATTTGGAGGTGAGGAGTGGGGAGGTTCGAGGGGTCTCGGTTGGTTGAGGGGCAACTCTCGGGGACTGTGGGGGGGAGGGGTGGTTGGTAGCCTGGCAGTTGGGAGCTTGGGCCGGTGGCTGATAGGCCACTGGTTTGGTGGTCGATACGTCGCTTGGTGGAAGATCTGTCGACCTGCCCTTGGGGGTGGAGCTTGACCCTGGTTGCTCCTGTGGGTTGCTCTGGATGGGAGTGTCTACTAGATGACTGAAAGTAAAGTAAATGTTGACCGACTTCACTACAGGTAGATTGTATGTGTTAATATAACATTTTTTTTAAATATGCAAAAATATAACCATGTTTGAACTTTTAGTAAACACCCTGTTAAAGTAATGAAATTCCAAGAAAATAACATAATTTTGTCAAGGGAATGTTTCAAATCCAAGCGACTTTCCTGCACCATTCCCAGAAAGTTGTGGGAAGGTTGTAAGCATAGAACAAACATGCTCTCACCAAGCTCTAAGAAACATAGGGGTCTCAGAACGTTATGTGCTTGCTGGGTATGTACATGTAGGCAGGGGTAAAGTGACTAGGCATCAGGAGAAAATCAGGGTAAAGTCAAAAGTAGCTGCAGCGTATATGTCGAAGCCTGTTGGTCCGAGGCCTGATGCTTCGGTACCGATTGTCTGACAGGAACACAGAACAGTCCATGGCTTGGGTGACTGTAGTCTTTGGCAATTTTCTGGGCCTGGTATAAAGTTCCTGGATGGCAGGGAGCTTGGCCCCAGTGATGTACTGGACCGTCCGCCCCACCCTCTGTAGAGCCTAGCGGTCGAGGCGGTGCAGTTGCCATACCAGGCGGTGATGCAGCCAGTAGAGATGTTGAAGCGACATCATCTCACTCTCGCCTCCTTTCTCTCCTTCCATCTTTCTCCTCCCTCTGCACCATAAACTGGGGGATATAACTCATTGAGGCAGGCAGGCAGTTAGGCTTACTGAAGGCCTATTCTCTCAGTGTACAGACACAGCTGAGGAGGCACACTCAGCCCAGGCCTGCGGAGAGGAAGTGCATCAGCGTGGAATAGAGAGCTTCTTAAAAGCCAGTGAATAAAAGCTTTGACATCCCCTCTGCCCACCGTCCCCGTCTACATCCCTCCTCCCCCTCCCTATTGTTTTGCCAGAGCATATTAGGATGCTGCAGACACAATTAAGGATGGTGTAATGAAATCATACTCTGTGCACTGGTAAATGGAACTGAGTGGAAAGGGTCAGGGATGGAGTGGGCGCGGGGGAGATGGAGGGACGGAGGGGGAGGAAGAAGAGGGGGGTAGTTCATTCCTTCAGAGGCTCTACTGAAATTCTCTTACATACCGAACATTACCAGCAATGAATGGTGAAAGGTCATGCATGCTGTATGTCCTATAAGCAGACGTACATAGAACATTACCAGCAATGAATGGTGAAAGGTCATGCATGCTGTATGTCCTATAAGCAGACGTACACAGAACATTACCAGCAATGAATGGTGAAAGGTCATGCATGCTGTATGTCCTATAAGCAGACGTACATAGAACATTACCAGCAATGAATGGTGAAAGGTCATGCATGCTGTATGTCCTATAAGCAGACGTACACAGAACATTACCAGCAATGAATGGTGAAAGGTCATGCATGCTGTATGTCCTATAAGCAGACGTACATAGAACATTACCAGCAATGAATGGTGAAAGGTCATGCATGCTGTATGTCCTATAAGCAGACGTACATAGAACATTACCAGCAATGAATGGTGAAAGGTCATGCATGCTGTATGTCCTATAAGCAGACGTACTTTGAATGGTGAAATGCATGCTCATGCATGAATGGTGAAAGGTCATGCATGCTGTATGTCCTATAAGCAGACGTACATTGAATGGTGAAAGGTCATGCATGCTGTATGTCCTATAAGCAGACGTACATTGAACATTAAATACATAGACCAGGACTCAATCCAAGGATCACTGTAAAGGCACACATTGAACTTTTAAAGGTAATTTATCGTTGAACCAACATCTGTAGAATTTACCGTGAATCTCAGCCGACGTTGGGAATATTGCATTTAAAAGGCACATTATTAGTCATTAGTCAGTGTAGCATGCTTATTTACAACGCACCTTGGACTGAATTCCAGGCTTACACAACTAAAATGTTGTAATTCACTGGTACACTCAGACACCATAAGTCATCTCATTGTAAATGAACATTCCAAATGGAAGTGAAGGAAGGTACATCAACACAGGACTGGAGGTGATATGAAGACTAAACTCTCCACTAAAAACAAGAGCTCTAATAAAGATGATAAACTCATCAAACAGATAGTCTCCTTGTTTATAGATCTTTAAATATGTGTTTTCAACTGAAATATTGTGGGATTGGAGTGCCCCATAAATGGTGTTGTGTTATTATTATTGAATACCAAGATGGTATAGCAGTCAGACGTCCTTTGCCTCGTCTTGTCGTGTCCCGTGTATGTATATATTTACATCTTTCTTCGCATATCTTTTATATATTTTATTTTCCAAAAACTCAACTTCAAAACACTCTCCTGCAACCCGCCTCACCAATTTAAAAAAGAAAGTATTATTTACCTCAAATCTGAAATCCACAATAGAAGGTAGCCAGAAGGTCGCCAGTGTACTGGCTAACGTTAATATTCAGCTAACCACGGTTTGTGGTCATCAGCTATCCTTTAGATCGAAAAGCAATCGGCAGTTTAGTACAACGAAGCAGACCAGAACATACTGGACCTATTTTTCTCTCCATAACGCCCATCTGCGGCCCCCTAATCGTTAGCTGTCTTATCGGCTGCTATGTGAATAGGTTTATCGGACAATTTTTCTTGGTTCACTATAACTATATCTGTTTTGCCAATTTGATTGATCCCCTCGACCACATGATCACTCAACTCACCCGTTACCGCCTGCTATAGACCACCCTCTGCCCCCAGCTGTGCTCTGGACACCAAATGTGATTTGATTGCCCCCCATCTATCTTCAGAGCTCGTGCTGCTTGGCGACCTGAACTGGAACATGCTTAACACCCCAGCCATCCTACAATCTAAGTTTGATGCCCTCAATCTAACACAAATTATCAATGAACCTACCAGGTACCACCCCAAAGCCATAAACACGGGCACCCTCATAGATATCATCCTAACCAACTTGCCCTCTAAATACACCTCTGTTGTTTACAACCAAGATCTCAGCGATCACTGCCTCATTGGCTGCATCCGTAATGGGTCAGCGGTCAAACGACTTCCACTCATCACTGTCAAACGCTTCCTGAAACACTTCAGCGAGCAGGCCCTTCTAATCGAACTGGCTGGAGTATCCTGGAAGGATATTGATCACATCCCGACAGTAGAGGATGCCTGGTTATTCTTTAAAAGTGCCTTCCTCACCATCTTAAATAGGCATGTAGAAATGTAGAACCAGGAACAGATAGCCCTTGGTTCTCTCCAGACCTGACTGCCCTTAACCAACACAAAAACATCCTATGGCGTTCTGCATTAGCATCGAACAGCCCCTGTGATATGCAACTTTTCAGGGAAGCTAGAAACCAATATACACAGGTAGAAGCCAAGCAAGCTTTTTCAAGCAGAAATTTGCTTCCTGCAACACAAACTCAACAAAGTTCTGGGACACTAAAGTCCATGGAGAATAAGAGCACCTCCTCCCAGTTGCCCACTGCTCTGAGGCAAGGAAACACTGTCACCACCGATAAATCCACTACAATTGAGAATTTCAATAAGCATTTTTCTACGGCTGGCCATGCTTTCCACCTGGCTACCCCTACCCCGTTCAACAGCACTTCACCCCCCACAGCAACTCGCCCAAGCCTTCCCCATTTCTCCTTCTCCCAAATCCAGTCAGCTGATGTTCTGAAAGAGCTGCAAAATCTGGACCCATACAAATCAGCCGGGCTAGACAATCTGGACCCTTTCTTTCTAAAAGTATCTGCCGAAATTGTTGCAACCCCTATTACTAGCCTGTTCAACGTCTCGTGTCGTCTGAGATTCCCAAAGATTGGAAAGCAGCTGCGGTCATCCCCCTCTTCAAGGGGGGGGACACTCTTGACCCAAACTGCTACAGACCTATATCTATCCTACCCTGCCTTTCTAAGGTCTTCGAAAGCCAAGTCTACAAACAGATTACCGACCATTTTGAATCCCACCATACCTTCTCCGCTATGAAATCTGGTTTCAGAGCTGGTCATGGGTGCACCTCAGCCACGCTCAAGGTCATAAACGATATCTTAACCGTCATCGATAAGAAGCAATACCGTGCAGCCGTATTCATTGACCTGGCCAAGGCTTTCGACTCTGTCAATCACCACATCCTCATTGGCAGACTCGATAGCCTTGGTTTCTCAAATGATTGCCTCGCCTGGTTCACCAACTACATCTCTGATAGAGTTCAGTGTGTCAAATCGGAGGGCCTGTTGTCCAGGCCTTTGGCAATCTCTATGGGGGTGCCACAGGGTTCAATTCTTGGACCGACTCTCTTCTCTGTATACATCAATGATGTCGCTCTTGCTGCTGGTGAGTCTCTGATCCACCTCTACGCAGACGACACCATTCTGTATACTTCCGGCCCTTCTTTGGACACTGTGTAAACAACCCTCCAGGAGAGCTTCAATGCCATACAACTCTCCTTCCGTGGCCTCCAATTGCTCTTAAATAAAAGTAAAACTAAATGTATGCTCTTCAACCGATCGCTGCCTGCACCTGCCCGCCCGTCCAACATCACTACTCTGGACGGTTCTGACATAGAATATGTGGACAACTACAAATACCTAGGTGTCTGGTTAGACTGTAAACTCTCCTTCCAGACTCTCATCAAACATCTCCAATCCAAAGTTAAATCTAGAATTGGATTCCTATTTAGCAACAAAGCATCCTTCACTCATGCTGCCAAACATACCTTCGTATAACTGACCATCCTACCGATCCTCAACGATGTCATTTACAAAATAGCTTCCAATACCCGACTCATTAAATTGAATGCAGTCTATCACAGTGCCATCATTTTTGTCACCAAAGCCCCATATACTACCCACCACTGCGACCTGTACGCTCTAGTTGGCTGGCACTCGCTTCATACACATCGCCAAACCCACTGGCTCCAGGTCATCTACAAGACCCTGCTAGGTAAAGTCCCCCCTTATCTCAGCTCGCTGGTCACCATAGCAGCACCCACCTGTAGCACGCGCTCCAGCAGGTATATCTCTCTGGTCACCCCCAAAACCAATTCTTCCTTTGGTCGTCTTTCCTTCCAGTTCTCTGCTGCCAATGACTGGAACTAACTACAAAAATCTCTGAAACTGGAGACGCATATCTCCCTCACTAGCTATAAGCACCAGCTGTCAGAGCAGCTCACAGATTACTGCACCTGTACATAGCCCATCTATAATTTAGTCCAAACAACTACCTCTCTCCCTACTATATTTATTTAGCTCCTTTGCACCCCATTATTTCTATCTCTACTTTGCACATTCTTCCATTGCAAAACTACCATTCCAGTGTTTTACTTGCTATATTGTATTTACTTTGCCACCATGGCCTTTTTTGCCTTTACCTCCCTTCTCACCTCATTTGCTAACATTGTATATAGACTTGTTTATACTGTATTATTGACTGTATGTTTGTTTTACTCCATGTGTAACTCTGTGTTGTTGTATGTGTCAAACTGCTTTGCTTTATCTTGGCCAGGTCGCAATTGTAAATGAGTACTTGCTCTCAACTTGCCTACCTGGTTAAATAAAGTGAAATAAAAATAAATAAAATGAATTAATAGTGTAACTACAGGAGTGTTTAGTCTACAGGCCATGAGGATAACAGTGTAACTACAGGAGTGTTTAGTCTACAGGTCATGAGGATAACAGTGTAACTACAGGAGTGTTTAGTCTACAGGCCATGAGGATAACAGTGTAACTACAGGAGTGTTTAGTCTACAGGCCATGAGGATAACAGTGTAACTACAGGAGTGTTTAGTCTACAGGCCATGAGGATAACAGTGTAACTACAGGAGTGTTTAGTCTACAGGCCATGAGGATAACAGTGTAACTACAGGAGTGTTTAGTCTACAGGCCATGAGGATAATAGTGTAACTACAGGAGTGTTTAGTCTACAGGTCATGAGGATAACAGTGTAACTACAGGAGTGTTTAGTCTACAGGCCATGAGGATAACAGTGTAACTACAGGAGTGTTTAGTCTACAGGCCATGAGGATAACAGTGGTTAATAGAGCCTCCTGGCTTTTAATACTTAACAAGCCCTTCAACTAATGGCACTGGCTGTATCAATCAGACACAACACATTGTAGAGAGGGAGAGAGCATGTGGCTAGAGGAAGCGTTTGGTCTTTTCCCAGAATGAGTTGACCTTGATCATGCTTATTTACTGTAACAGCCTTGCACACAGCTGATCTAAACCTGGCAGGTTCAATTACAGGTTATCCTTTGACCGTTTGTAACGACATCACAATATACAGGTGCGTCATGATGCATCGTGGTTCATACCATAGGACGTCACTGTACTGTGCACTGTCACACACGTGGATTGTAACACACGGCTGCTCACTGATAATACATATATAATGGAGCAGCACAGCAGGTGGTTAATGAACCTCTGATGATTGGCCATTAACAAAGCATGTGTCCTAACACAATTTGATTAGACAATGTGGAAGCCAAACACAACTCTGTGTTGTTTAGAGGGCAGCTTCTTCCATGACCTCTGAGGAAACACAAGAGGCATGTATACCAACCCAATGATCTCCACAGGTTCCCTGGATTGGACTGTCGTCTTTAATGATGTTGGTACTCATCGAGGGGGCTAGAGGAGAGGAGGGGAGACACAGTGTCTGGTAGTAAGGAGAACTACGGTGATTTAGTGCACTGACTGGGACTCTATTCACACGCACACACACCCTCCCCTGTCGACCACTCCCAGTCTATTCACTCAGAGAGCGTTATCCAGTGAAGGGGTCCTGTGGGGTTTAATCAGCTGACTGGATGCTGGTCCATCCACAGGGCCAGGCATGGAGAAGGCTGAACCAGCCTCCTTATACAGATGCACAAGTTTTTTAATCAAACTTCCAGCTCTGTCTATTTTTGAACGTCTGATTAAATTACAGCTTTGATCTCCCAAAGCCAATCTGCTCCTTCCTTCCAGATCACACACACTCCATATACACACACTCATATCCATGCACACACATACTGACACAGATGGGCAGGACATACACAGACTCACACAGATTCTGGGGCATAAAACGTATACAGGCTTTAGTGGACTACACTCTAAGAAAAATGAGTTCCTAAAGGGTTCTTTGGCTGTCCCCATAGGAAAACCCTTTTTGGTTCCTCTGTGGAAAGGGTTCTACATAGAGCCCAAATGGTTCTACTTGGAACCAAAATGGTTCAACATGGAACCAGAACGGTTCTTCAAAGGGTTATCCTATGGGGACAGCCGAAGAACACTTTTAGGTTATAGATAGAACCTTTTTTTCTAAGAGTGTAGGAGTATAACTGAAGCTTTACAGCCTGCTTGGATCTCGCCAACGGGCCACCCAGGCACTATTCCAGAGAATCACTATAGCCGTCTGCCATCCCTGTGGAAACAACAGCTCCATCTGTCATTGAGACTCAGATTCTCCATCAACTTTAGAATAAAGGCATATATTTCACTGCACTGACAAAGTCATAATTCTACCTCCTGGCTCCTAACCAAGATGATTATTGCCTTGCATGTGGCTCGTTCATCCATCCAGGATTATTTGTGTGTCTTACATTTCACACTTCAGAGTGTTGGATGCTTTAGCAAAGTGATTCAAGTGGATTTCCTTGCTCTCACCTGGGAGTTGAGCCGAGAACCCTGGTCACATGAGACCGTGGAGGCTAAAAGACTGCGCGGGAGAGAGCAATCATGTGATATGTGATATGAGTATGAAAGCATATCTCTCTAAGCTGCCACTGCTGTGGTAATGGGCTGCTGCTGACTCTGGACTGGTGTCAATCTTTACCTCTCCTGACCCCTCCTTAGTATGTCGCGCTGTCAAATGTCTTCCACAGATAGTACAGACAGGTCTTGTGTGCTGATTTTGGTTGAAAGTATGGTGAACATATGACCGAAAGGAAAGTAATACTTAATAGCACCACCAGAAAACGCTCCATATTTCACTGTTACAGAACATTGAGCCAATCTTCATTCTCAAGGACAGAAAGTGGGTAAAGTGTCTCCACTTAAAACAAAGAAATAACACTGACAAAAATACACATAACCAAATAAGGGTTAGATTCAATCTCTCTATCAGAAGCACTTTGTACCACTGCACTGGGATCCTGGCATTATTATCAAGGGAGAGAGTGAATGAAAGAGTGGGAAAAGAGTTGCGCAGATGGAAAGGTAATAATGGAGGGAGGACATGGGGTGGAGGGATGAAGGGAGTAGAGGGGGGCGTCTGGAGGAGAGGAAGAGATACGGTACACACTGCGTGGCTCTTAGGAGAACTGTCCAGATGAATCATGGGATGGATGTAGCGCCGTGCTGTTTAAACTAATGAAGAGGGAATTTATGGTAACACTTAGAGAATGGGATCAATAGGGGCTATGCTTCTAGAGCAGCGGAGGGGGTGGGGGGCAAGAGAGAGAGAGAGAGAAAGAAGGAAAGTGAAGGAGTGGGAAAGAGAGAGCAAGGGAGAGAGAGAGAAGGAAGGAAGGAGGGAAGGAAGGAAGGGGAGAGAGAGAGGAGAAAGAGGGGAAAGAGAGAGAGAGAGAGAGAGGGAAAGAGCGGGAAAGAGAGAGAGAGAGAGAGAGGAAAGAGCGGGAAAAGAGAGAGAGGAAAGAGCGGGAAAGAGAGAGAGAGAGAGGGAAAGAGCGGGAAAGAGAGAGAGAGAGGGAAAGAGCGGGAAAAGAGAGAGAGAGAGAGAGGGAAAGAGGGGAAAGAGAGAGAGAGAGAGAGAGGGAAAGAGCGGGAAAGAGAGAGAGAGAGAGGGAAAGAGCGGGAAAGAGAGAGAGAGAGAGAGGAAAAGCGGGAAAGAGAGAGAGAGAGAGAGAGGGGAAAGAGCGGGAAAGAGAGAGAGAGAGAGAGAGGGAAAAGAGCGGGAAAAGAGAGAGAGAGGAAAAAGAGCGGGAAAGAGAGAGAGAGAGAGGAGGAAAGAGCGGGAAAAGAGAGAGAGAGAGAGAGGAAAGAGCGGGAAAGAGAGAGAGAGAGAGGGAAAGAGCGGGAAAGAGAGAGAGAGAGGGAAAGAGCGGGAAAGAGAGAGAGAGAGGGAAAGAGCGGGAGGGAAAGATCGGGATTTTGAAATCGGGAGGGAAAGAGCGGGAGGGAAAGAGCGGGAGGGAAAGAGCGGGAGGGAAAGAGAGGGAAAGAGAGGGAAAGAGTGGGAAAGAGCGGGAAAGAGTGGGAAAGAGCGGGAAAGAGCGGGAGAGGGAAAGAGCGAGAGCGAGAGCGAGAGCGAGAGCGAGAGAGAGAGAGCATAGAGGAAGAGAGAGGGAGAGAGAGATATCTGAGGCTCTGGGTCAATATCGGCCAGAAAGGATCGGCTTACAGCTCTGTCTGAAGTGCTCAACTCCTGGGGAGGAAAACAATGGAGAGAACAGTCAACACTAGCTACCTGTCGACCTGGCCCAAATCCATTTCATACACTTAACATAAACTATTTACCACAACAAGCAGTATATTCAAAATCACATGTCTAGAATGTTGTGTGAAAAGATATTGCATACTGTAAAACAGAGGGGCGGAGAGACAGATGTCAAACAGAGGGGATGAGAGACCGATGTAAAACAGAGGGGAGGAGAGACCGATGTAAAACACAGCGGAGGAGAGACAGATGTAAAACAGAGTGGAGGAGAGACCGATGTAAAACAGAGGGGAGGAGAGACCGATGTAAAACAGAGGGGAGGAGAGACCGATGTAAAACAGAGGGGAGAAGAGACCGATGTAAAACAGAGGGGAGGAGAGACCGATGTCAAACAGAAAGGAGGAGAGACCGATGTAAAAGAGAGGGGAGGAGAGACAGATGTAAAACAGAGGGGAGAAGAGACCGATGTAAAACAGAGGGGAGGAGAGACAGATGTCAAACAGAAAGGAGGAGAGACCGATGTAAAAGAGAGGGGAGGAGAGACAGATGTAAAACAGAGCGGAGGAGAGACAGATGTAAAACAGAGGGGAGGAGAGACCGACGTCAAACAGAGGGGAGGAGAGACAGACGTCAAACAGAGGGGAGGAGAGACCGATGTAAAACAGAGGGGAGGAGAGACCGATGTAAAACAGAGGGAGGAGAGACCGATGTAAAACAGAGGGGAGGAGAGACCGATGTAAAACAGAGGGGAGGAGAGACCGATGTAAAAAGAGGGGAGGAGAGACCGATGTCAAACAGAGGGGAGGAGAGACAGATGTCAAACAGAGGGGAGGAGAGACCGATGTAAAACAGAGGGGAGGAGAGACCGATGAAAAACAGAGGGAGGAGAGACCGATGTAAAACAGAGGGGAAGAGAGACCGATGAAAACAGAGGGGAGGAGAGACAGATGTAAAACAGAGCGGAGGAGAAACCGATGTAAAACAGAGGGGAGGAGAGACCGATGAAAAACAGAGGGGAGGAGAGACAGATGTAAAACAGAGCGGAGGAGAAACCGATGTAAAACAGAGCGGAGGAGAGACCGATGTAAAACAGAGCGGAGGAGAGACCGATGTAAAACAGAGGGGAGGAGAGACCGATGTAAAACAGAGGGGAGGAGAGACCGATGAAAAACAGAGGGGAGGAGAGACCGATGAAAAACAGAGGGGAGGAGAGACTGATGAAAAACAGAGGGGAGGAGAGACCAATGAAAAACAGAGGGGAGGAGAGACCGTTGAAAAACAGAGGGGAGGAGAGACCGTTGAAAAACAGAGGGGAGGAGAGACAGATGTAAAACAGAGCGGAGGAGAAACCGATGTAAAACAGAGGGGAGGAGAAACCGATGTCAAACAGAGCGGAGGAGAGACCGATGTAAAACAGAGCGGAGGAGAGACCGATGTAAAACAGAGCGGAGGAGAGACCGATGTAAAACAGAGCGGAGGAGAGACCGATGTAAAACCGAGCGGAGGAGAGACCGATGTAAAACAGAGGGGAGGAGAGACCGATGTAAAAGAGAGGGGAGGAGAGACAGATGTAAAACAGAGGGGAAGAGAGACAGATGTCAAACAGAGGGGAGGAGAGACCGATGTCAAACAGAGGGGAGGAGAGACCGATGTAAAACAGAGGGAGGAGAGACAGATGTAAAACAGAGGGGAGGAGAGACATGTCAAACAGAGGGAAGGAGAGACCGATGTAAAACAGAGGGGAGGAGAGACCGATGAAAAACAGAGGGGAGGAGAGACAGATGTAAAACAGAGCGGAGGGGAGACCGATGTAAAACAGAGCGGAGAAGAGACAGATGTAAAACAGAGGGGAGGAGAAACCGATGTAAAACAGAGCGGAGGAGAGAGATGTAAAACCGAGCGGAGGGGAGACCGATGTAAAACAGAGGGGAGGAGAGACCGATGTAAAACAGAGGGGAGGAGAGACTGATGTAAAACAGAGGGGAGGAGAGACAGATGTCAAACAGAGGGGAGGAGAGACCGATGTCAAACAGAGGGGAGGAGAGAACGATGTAAAACAGAGGGGAGGAGAGACCGATGTAAAACAGAGGGGAGGAGAGACCGATGTAAAACAGAAAAGAGGAGAGACAGATGTCAAACAGAGGGGATGAGAGACCGATGTAAAACAGAGGGGAGGAGAGACCGATGTAAAACAGAGCGGAGGAGAGACCGATGTAAAACAGAAAGGAGGAGAGACCGATGTCAAACAGAGCGGAGGAGAGACCGATGTAAAACAGAGCGGAGGAGAGACCGATGTAAAACAGAGGGGAGGAGAGACAGATGTAAAAGAGAGGGGAGGAGAGACAGATGTAAAACAGAGCGGATGGGAGACCGATGTAAAACAGAGGGGAGGAGAGACAGATGTAAAACAGAGGGGAGGAGAGACCAATGTAAAACAGAGGGGAGGAGAGACAGATGTCAAACAGAAAGGAGGAGAGACAGATGTCAAACAGAGCGGAGGAGAGACCGATGTAAAACAGAGGGGAGGAGAGACAGATGTAAAACAGAGGGGATGAGAGACAGATGTAAAACAGAGGGGAGGAGAGACAGATGTCAAACAGAGCGGAGGAGAGACCGATGTAAAACAGAGCGGAGGAGAGACAGATGTAAAACAGAGCGGAGGGGAGACCGATGTAAAAGAGAGCGGAGGGGAGACCGATGTAAAAGAGAGGGGAGGAGAGACAGATGTAAAACAGAGGGGGAAGAGACAGATGTAAAACAGAGGGGAGGAGAGACAGATGTCAAACAGAGCGGAGGAGAGACCGATGTAAAACAGAGCGGAGGAGAGACAGATGTAAAACAGAGCGGAGGGGAGACCGATGTAAAAGAGAGGGGAGGAGAGACAGATGTAAAACAGAGTGGAGAAGAGACAGATGTAAAACAGAGGGGAGGAGAGACAGATGTCAAACAGAGTGGAGAAGAGACAGATGTCAAACAGAGGGGAGGAGAGACCGATGTAAAACAGAGGGGAGGAGAGACAGATGTCAAACAGAGGGGAGGAGAGACCGATGAAAAACAGAGGGGAGGAGAGACCGATGTAAAACAGAGGGGAGGAGAGACCGATGAAAAACAGAGGGGAGGAGAGACAGATGTCAAACAGAGGGGAGGAGAGACCGATGTAAAACAGAGGGGAGGAGAGACCGATGAAAAACAGAGGGGAGGAGAGACCGATGTAAAACAGAGGGGAGGAGAGACCGATGTAAAACAGAGGGGAGGAGAGACCGATGAAAAACAGAGGGGAGGAGAGACCGATGAAAAACAGAGGGGAGGAGAGACCGATGAAAAACAGAGGGGAGGAGAGACCGATGTAAAAGAGGGGAGGAGAGACCGATGTAAAACAGAGCGGAGGAGAAACCGATATAAAACAGAGGGGAGGAGAGACAGATGAAAAACAGAGGGGAGGAGAGACCAATGTAAAACAGAGGGGAGGAGAGACAGATGTCAAACAGAAAGGAGGAGAGACAGATGTCAAACAGAGCGGAGGAGAGACCGATGTAAAACAGAGGGGAGGAGAGACCGATGTAAAAGAGAGGGGAGGAGAGACCGATGTAAAACAGAGCGGAGGAGAGACAGATGTAAAACAGAGGGGAGGAGAGACAGATGTCAAACAGAGGGGAGGAGAGACAGATGTCAAACAGAGCGGAGGAGAGACCGATGTAAAACAGAGCGGAGGAGAGACAGATGTAAAACAGAGCGGAGGGGAGACCGATGTAAAAGAGAGCGGAGGGGAGACCGATGTAAAAGAGAGGGGAGGAGAGACAGATGTAAAACAGAGGGGGGAAGAGACAGATGTAAAACAGAGGGGAGGAGAGACAGATGTCAAACAGAGCGGAGGAGAGACCGATGTAAAACAGAGCGGAAGAGAGACAGATGTAAAACAGAGCGGAGGGGAGACCGATGTAAAAGAGAGGGGAGGAGAGACAGATGTAAAACAGAGTGGCGAAGAGACAGATGTAAAACAGAGGGGAGGAGAGACAGATGTAAAACAGAAAAGAGGAGAGACAGATGTAAAACAGAGCGGAGAAGAGACAGATGTAAAACAGAGTGGAGAAGAGACCGATGTAAATGAGAGGGGAGGAGAGACAGATGTAAAACAGAGCGGAGGAGAGACCGATGTAAAACAGAGCGGAGAAGAGACAGATGTAAAACAGAGGGGAGGAGAGAGATGTAAAACAGAGCGGAGGGGAGACCGATGTAAAACAGAGCGGAGAAGAGACAGATGTAAAACAGAGGGGAGGAGAGACCGATGTAAAACAGAGGGGAGGAGAGACAGATGTAAAACAGAGGGGAGGAGAGACCGATGTAAAACAGATGGGAGGAGAAACCGATGTAAAACAGAGCGGAGGAGAGACAGATGTAAAACAGAGCGGAGGGGAGACCGATGTAAAACAGAGGGGAGGAGAGACAGATGTCAAACAGAGTGGAGGAGAGACCGATGTAAAACAGAGCGGAGGAGAGACCGAGAAAACAGAGGGAGGAGAGACAGATGTAAACAGAGGGGAGGAGAGACCGATGTAAAACAGAGGGGAGGAGAAACCGATGTAAAACAGAGCGGAGGAGAGACAGATGTCAAACAGAGGGAGGAGAGACCGATGTAAAACAGAGCGGAGGAGAGACTGACGTAAAACAGAGGGGAGGAGAGACAGATGTAAAACAGAGGGGAGGAGAGACCGATGTAAAACAGAGGGAGGAGAGACCGATGTAAAACAGAGGGGAGGGGAGACAGATGTAAAACAGAGGGGAGGAGAGACCGATGTAAAAGAGAGGGAGGAGAGACAGATGTAAAACAGAAAAGAGGAGAGACCGATGTCAAACAGAGGGGATGAGAGACCGATGTAAAACAGAGGGGAGGAGAGACCGATGTAAAACAGAGGGGAGGAGAGACAGATGTAAAACAGAGGGGAGGAGAGACCGATGTAAAACAGAGGGGAGGAGAGACCGATGTAAAAGAGAGGGGAGGAGAGACAGATGTAAAACAGAGTGGAGAAGAGACCGATGTAAAACAGAGGGGAGGAGAGACAGATGTAAAACAGAAAAGAGGAGAGACAGATGTCAAACAGAGTGGAGGAGAGACCGATGTAAAACAGACAGGAGGAGAGACCGATGTAAAACAGAGGGGAGGAGAGACCGATGTAAAACAGAGGGGAGGAGAGACAGATGTCAAACAGAGGGGAGGAGAGACCGATGTAAAACAGAGGGGAGGAGAGACCGATGTAAAAAGAGGGGAGGAGAGACAGATGTCAAACAGAGGGGAGGAGAGACCGATGAAAAACAGAGGGGAGGAGAGACCGATGTAAAACAGAGGGGAGGAGAAACCGATGTAAAACAGAGGGGAGGAGAGACCGATGAAAAACAGAGGGGAGGAGAGACCGATGAAAAACAGAGGGGAGGAGAGACCGATGAAAAACAGAGGGGAGGAGAGACCGATGTAAAACAGAGGGGAGGAGAGACCGATGTAAAACAGAGGGGAGGAGACACCGATATAAAACAGAGGGGAGGAGAGACAGATGAAAAACAGAGGGGAGGAGAGACCAATGTAAAACAGAGGGGAGGAGAGACAGATGTCAAACAGAAAGGAGGAGAGACCGATGTAAAAACAGAGGGGAGGAGAGACCGATGTAAAAGAGAGGGGAGGAGAGACCGATGTAAAACAGAGCGGAGGAGAGACAGATGTAAAACAGAGGGGATGAGAGACAGATGTAAAACAGAGGGGAGGAGAGACAGATGTCAAACAGAGCGGAGGAGAGACCGATGTAAAACAGAGCGGAGGAGAGACAGATGTAAAACAGAGGGAAGGGGAGACAGATGTAAAAGAGAGCGGAGGGGAGACCGATGTAAAAGAGAGGGGAGGAGAGACAGATGTAAAACAGAGGGGGGAAGAGACAGATGTCAAACAGAGCGGAGGAGAGACCGATGTAAAACAGAGCGGAGGAGAGACCGATGTAAAACAGAGCGGAGGAGAGACAGATGTAAAACAGAGGGAGAAGAGACAGATGTAAAACAGAGGGAGAAGAGACCGATGTAAATGAGAGGGAGGAGAGACAGATGTAAAACAGAGCGGAGGAGAGACCGATGTAAAACAGAGCGGAGAAGAGACAGATGTAAAACAGAGGGGAGGAGAGAGATGTAAAACAGAGCGGAGGGGAGACCGATGTAAAACAGAGCGGAGAAGAGACAGATGTAAAACAGAGGGGAGGAGAGACCGATGTAAAACAGAGGGGAGGAGAGACAGATGTAAAACAGAGGGGAGGAGAGACCGATGTAAAACAGATGGGAGAGAGAAACCGATGTAAAACAGAGCGGAGGAGAGACAGATGTAAAACAGAGGGGAGGGGAGACCGATGTAAAACAGAGGGGAGAGAGACAGATGTCAAACAGAGTGGAGGAGAGACCGATGTAAAACAGAGGGAGGAGAGACCGATGTAAAACAGAGGGGAGGAGAGACAGATGTAAACAGAGGGGAGGAGAGACCGATGTAAAACAGAGGGGAGGAGAAAGATGTAAAACAGAGCGGAGGAGAGACAGATGTCAAACAGAGTGGAGGAGAGACCGTTGTAAAACAGAGCGGAGGAGAGACTGACGTAAAACAGAGGGGAGGAGAGACAGATGTAAAACAGAGGGGAGGAGAGACCGATGTAAAACAGAGGGGAGGAGAGACCGATGTAAAACAGAGGGGAGGGGAGACAGATGTAAAACAGAGGGGAGGAGAGACCGATGTAAAAGAGAGGGGAGGAGAGACAGATGTAAAACAGAAAAGAGGAGAGACATGTAAAACAGAGGGGAGGAGAGACCGATGTAAAACAGAGGGGAGGAGAGACCGATGTAAAACAGAGGGGAGGAGAGACAGATGTAAAACAGAGGGGAGGAGAGACCGATGTAAAACAGAGGGGAGGAGAGACCGATGTAAAAGAGAGGGGAGGAGAGACAGATGTAAAACAGAGTGGAGAAGAGACAGATGTAAAACAGAGGGGAGGAGAGACAGATGTAAAACAGAAAAGAGGAGAGACAGATGTCAAACAGAGTGGAGGAGAGACCGATGTAAAACAGACAGGAGGAGAGACCGATGTAAAACAGAGGGGAGGAGAGACCGATGTAAAACAGAGGGGAGGAGAGACAGATGTCAAACAGAGGGGAGGAGAGACCGATGTAAAACAGAGGGGAGGAGAGACCGATGTAAAAAAGAGGGGAGGAGAGACAGATGTCAAACAGAGGGGAGGAGAGACCGATGTAAAACAGAGGGGAGGAGAGACCGATGTAAAACAGAGGGGAGGAGAGACCGATGAAAAACAGAGGGGAGGAGAGACCGATGTAAAAACAGAGGGGAGGAGAGACCGATGAAAAACAGAGGGGAGGAGAGACCGATGAAAAACAGAGGGAGGAGAGACCGATGTAAAACAGAGGGGAGGAGAGACCGATGTAAAACAGAGGGAGGAGAGACCGATGTAAAACAGAGGGGAGGAGAGACAGATGAAAACAGAGGGGAGGAGAGACCAATGTAAAACAGAGGGGAGGAGAGACAGATGTCAAACAGAAAGGAGGAGAGACCGATGTAAAACAGAGGGGAGGAGAGACCGATGTAAAAGAGAGGGGAGGAGAGACCGATGTAAAACAGAGCGGAGGAGAGACAGATGTAAAACAGAGGGGATGAGAGACAGATGTAAAACAGAGGGGAGGAGAGACAGATGTCAAACAGAGCGGAGGAGAGACCGATGTAAAACAGAGGGAGGAGAGACAGATGTAAAACAGAGCGGAGGGAGACCGATGTAAAAGAGAGGGAGGGGAGACCGATGTAAAAGAGAGGGGAGGAGAGACAGATGTAAAACAGAGGTGGGAAGAGACAGATGTAAAACAGAGGGGAGGAGAGACAGATGTCAAACAGAGCGGAGGAGAGACCGATGTAAAACGGAGCGGAGGAGAGACAGATGTAAAACAGAGTGGAGAAGAGACAGATGTCAAACAGAGTGGAGGAGAGACCGATGTAAAACAGAGCGGAGGAGAGACTGACGTAAAACAGAGGGGAGGAGAGACAGATGTAAAACAGAGGGGAGGAGAGACCGATGTAAAACAGAGGGGAGGAGAAACCGATGTAAAACAGAGCGGAGGAGAGACAGATGTAAAACAGAGGGGAGGAGAAACCGATGTAAAACAGAGCGGAGGAGAGACAGATGTAAAACAGAAAAGAGGAGAGACAGATGTCAAACAGAGTGGAGGAGAGACCGATGTAAAACAGACAGGAGGAGAGACCGATGTAAAACAGAGGGGAGGAGAGACCGATGTAAAACAGAGGGGAGGAGAGACAGATGTCAAACAGAGGGGAGGAGAGACCGATGTAAAACAGAGGGGAGGAGAGACCGATGTAAAACAGAGGGGAGGAGAGACAGATGTCAAAACAGAGGGGAGGAGAGACCGATGAAAAACAGAGGGGAGGAGAGACCGATGAAAAACAGAGGGGAGGAGAGACAGATGTCAAACAGAGGGGAGAGAGACCGATGAAAACAGAGGGGAGGAGAGACCGATGAAAAACAGAGGGGAGGAGAGACCAATGTAAAACAGAGGGGAGGAGAGACAGATGTCAAACAGAAAGGAGGAGAGACAGATGTCAAACAGAGCGGAGGAGAGACCGATGTAAAACAGAGGGGAGGAGAGACAGATGTCAAACAGAGCGGAGAAGAGACCGATGTAAAACAGAGGGAGGAGAGACCGATGTAAAACAGAGGGGAGGAGAGACAGATGTAAAACAGAGGGGATGAGAGACAGATGTAAAACAGAGGGGAGGAGAGACAGATGTCAAACAGAGCGGAGGAGAGACCGATGTAAAACAGACAGGAGGAGAGACCGATGTAAAACAGAGGGGAGGGAGACCGATGTAAAACAGAGGGGAGGAGAGACAGATGTAAACAGAGGGGAGGAGAGACCGATGTAAAACAGAGGGAGGAGAGACCGATGTAAAAAGAGGGGAGGAGAGACAGATGTCAAACAGAGGGGAGGAGAGACCGATGAAAACAGAGGGGAGGAGAGACCGATGTAAAACAGAGGGAGGAGAGACCGATGTAAAACAGAGGGGAGGAGAGACAGATGTAAAACAGAGGGGAGGAGAGACCGATGTAAAACAGAGGGGAGGAGAGACCGATGTAAAAGAGAGGGGAGGAGAGACAGATGTAAAACAGAGTGGAGAAGAGACCGATGTAAAACAGAGGGGAGGAGAGACAGATGTAAAACAGAAAAGAGGAGAGACAGATGTCAAACAGAGTGGAGGAGAGACCGATGTAAAACAGACAGGAGGAGAGACCGATGTAAAACAGAGGGGAGGAGAGACCGATGTAAAACAGAGGGGAGGAGAGACAGATGTCAAACAGAGGGGAGGAGAGACCGATGTAAAACAGAGGGGAGGAGAGACCGATGTAAAAAGAGGGGAGGAGAGACAGATGTCAAACAGAGGGGAGGAGAGACCGATGAAAAACAGAGGGGAGGAGAGACCGATGTAAAACAGAGGGGAGGAGAAACCGATGTAAAACAGAGGGGAGGAGAGACCGATGAAAAACAGAGGGGAGGAGAGACCGATGTAAAACAGAGGGGAGGAGAGACCGATGTAAAACAGAGCGGAGGAGACACCGATATAAAACAGAGGGGAGGAGAGACAGATGAAAAACAGAGGGGAGGAGAGACCAATGTAAAACAGAGGGGAGGAGAGACAGATGTCAAACAGAAAGGAGGAGAGACCGATGTAAAACAGAGGGGAGGAGAGACCGATGTAAAACAGAGGGGAGGAGAGACCGGGCGGAGGAGAGACAGATGTAAAACAGAGGGGATGAGAGACAGATGTAAAACAGAGGGGATAAGAGACAGATGTCAAACAGAGCGGAGGAGAGACCGATGTAAAACAGAGCGGAGGAGAGACAGATGTAAAACAGAGGGAGGGGAGACCGATGTAAAAGAGAGCGGAGGGGAGACCGATGTAAAAGAGAGGGGAGGAGAGACAGATGTAAAACAGAGGGGGAAGAGACAGATGTAAAACAGAGGGGAGGAGAGACAGATGTCAAACAGAGCGGAGGAGAGACCGATGTAAAACAGAGGGAGGAGAGACAGATGTAAAACAGAGCGGAGGGGAGACCGATGTAAAAGAGAGGGGAGGAGAGACAGATGTAAAACAGAGGGAGAAGAGACAGATGTAAAACAGAGGGAGGAGAGACAGATGTAAAACAGAAAAGAGGAGAGACCGATGTAAAACAGAGGGGAGGAGAGACCGATGTAAAACAGAGGGGAGGAGAGACAGATGTCAAACAGAGGGGAGGAGAGACCGATGTAAAACAGAGGGGAGGAGAGACCGATGAAAAACAGAGGGGAGGAGAGACAGATGTCAAACAGAGGGGAGGAGAGACCGATGAAAAACAGAGGGGAGGAGAGACCGATGAAAAACAGAGGGGAGGAGAGACCAATGTAAAACAGAGGGGAGGAGAGACAGATGTCAAACAGAAAGGAGGAGAGACAGATGTCAAACAGAGCGGAGGAGAGACCGATGTAAAACAGAGGGGAGGAGAGACAGATGTCAAACAGAGCGGAGAAGAGACCGATGTAAAACAGAGGGGAGGAGAGACCGATGTAAAACAGAGGGGATGAGAGACAGATGTAAAACAGAGGGGAGGAGAGACAGATGTCAAACAGAGGGAGGAGAGACCGATGTAAAACAGACAGGAGGAGAGACCGATGTAAAACAGAGGGGAGGGAGACCGATGTAAAACAGAGGGGAGGAGAGACAGATGTCAAACAGAGGGGAGGAGAGACCGATGTAAAACAGAGGGGAGGAGAGACCGATGTAAAAAAGAGGGGAGGAGAGACAGATGTCAAACAGAGGGGAGGAGAGACCGATGAAAAACAGAGGGGAGGAGAGACCGATGTAAAACAGAGGGGAGGAGAGACCGATGTAAAACAGAGGGGAGGAGAGACAGATGTAAAACAGAGGGGAGGAGAGACCGATGTAAAACAGAGGGGAGGAGAGACCGATGTAAAAGAGAGGGGAGGAGAGACAGATGTAAAACAGAGTGGAGAAGAGACCGATGTAAAACAGAGGGGAGGAGAGACAGATGTAAAACAGAAAAGAGGAGAGACAGATGTCAAACAGAGTGGAGGAGAGACCGATGTAAAACAGACAGGAGGAGAGACCGATGTAAAACAGAGGGGAGGAGAGACCGATGTAAAACAGAGGGGAGGAGAGACAGATGTCAAACAGAGGGGAGGAGAGACCGATGTAAAACAGAGGGGAGGAGAGACCGATGTAAAAAAGAGGGGAGGAGAGACAGATGTCAAACAGAGGGGAGGAGAGACCGATGAAAAACAGAGGGGAGGAGAGACCGATGTAAAACAGAGGGAGGAGAGAACCGATGTAAAACAGAGGGAGGAGAGACCGATGAAAAACAGAGGGGAGGAGAGACCGATGTAAAACAGAGGGGAGGAGAGACCGATGTAAAACAGAGCGGAGGAGACACCGATATAAAACAGAGGGGAGGAGAGACAGATGAAAAACAGAGGGGAGGAGAGACCAATGTAAAACAGAGGGGAGGAGAGACAGATGTCAAACAGAAAGGAGGAGAGACCGATGTAAAACAGAGGGGAGGAGAGACCGATGTAAAAGAGAGGGGAGGAGAGACCGATGTAAAACAGAGCGGAGGAGAGACAGATGTAAAACAGAGGGGATGAGAGACAGATGTAAAACAGAGGGGATAAGAGACAGATGTCAAACAGAGCGGAGGAGAGACCGATGTAAAACAGAGCGGAGGAGAGACAGATGTAAAACAGAGGGGAGGGGAGACCGATGTAAAAGAGAGCGGAGGGGAGACCGATGTAAAAGAGAGGGGAGGAGAGACAGATGTAAAACAGAGGGGGGAAGAGACAGATGTCAAACAGAGCGGAGGAGAGACCGATGTAAAACAGAGCGGAGGAGAGACCGATGTAAAACAGAGCGGAGGAGAGACAGATGTAAAACAGAGCGGAGGGGAGACCGATGTAAAAGAGAGGGGAGGAGAGACAGATGTAAAACAGAGTGGAGAAGAGACAGATGTAAAACAGAGGGGAGGAGAGACAGATGTAAAACAGAAAAGAGGAGAGACCGATGTAAAACAGAGGGGAGGAGAGACCGATGTAAAACAGAGGGGAGGAGAGACAGATGTCAAACAGAGGGGAGGAGAGACCGATGAAAAACAGAGGGGAGGAGAGACCGATGAAAAACAGAGGGGAGGAGAGACAGATGTCAAAACAGAGGGGAGGAGAGACCGAAAAACAGAGGGGAGGGAGGAGAGACCGATGAAAAACAGAGGGGAGGAGAGACCAATGTAAAACAGAGGGGAGGAGAGACAGATGTCAAACAGAAAGGAGGAGAGACAGATGTCAAACAGAGCGGAGGAGAGACCGATGTAAAACAGAGGGGAGGAGAGACAGATGTCAAACAGAGGGAGAAGAGACCGATGTAAAACAGAGGGGAGGAGAGACCGATGTAAAACAGAGGGGAGAGAGAGACAGATGTAAAACAGAGGGGAGGAGAGACAGATGTCAAACAGAGCGGAGGAGAGACCGATGTAAAACAGACAGGAGGAGAGACCGATGTAAAACAGAGGGGAGGGAGACCGATGTAAAACAGAGGGGAGGAGAGACAGATGTCAAACAGAGGGGAGGAGAGACCGATGTAAAACAGAGGGGAGAGAGACCGATGTAAAAAGAGGGGAGGAGAGACAGATGTCAAACAGAGGGGAGGAGAGACCGATGTAAAACAGAGGGGAGGAGAGACCGATGTAAAACAGAGGGGAGGAGAGACCGATGTAAAACAGAGGGGAGGAGAGACAGATGTAAAACAGAGGGGAGGAGAGACCGATGTAAAACAGAGGGGAGGAGAGACCGATGTAAAAGAGAGGGGAGGAGAGACAGATGTAAAACAGAGGGAGAAGAGACCGATGTAAAACAGAGGGGAGGAGAGACAGATGTCAAACAGAGGGAGGAGAGACCGATGTAAAACAGACAGGAGGAGAGACCGATGTAAAACAGAGGGGAGGAGAGACCGATGTAAAACAGAGGGGAGGAGAGACAGATGTCAAACAGAGGGGAGGAGAGACCGATGTAAAACAGAGGGGAGGAGAGACCGATGTAAAAAGAGGGGAGGAGAGACAGATGTCAAACAGAGGGGAGGAGAGACCGATGAAAAACAGAGGGGAGGAGAGACCGATGTAAAACAGAGGGGAGGAGAAACCGATGTAAAACAGAGGGGAGGAGAGACCGATGAAAACAGAGGGAGGAGAGACCGATGAAAACAGAGGGGAGGAGAGACCGATGAAAACAGAGGGGAGGAGAGACCGATGTAAAACAGAGGGAGGAGAGACCGATGTAAAACAGAGGGAGGAGAGACCGATGTAAAACAGACAGGAGGAGAGACCGATGTAAAACAGAGGGGAGGAGAGACCGATGTAAAACAGAGGGGAGGAGAGACAGATGTCAAACAGAGGGGGAGGAGACCGATGTAAAACAGAGGGGAGGAGAGACCGATGTAAAAAGAGGGGAGGAGAGACAGATGTCAAACAGAGGGGAGGAGAGACCGATGTAAAACAGAGGGGAGGAGAGACCGATGAAAAACAGAGGGGAGGAGAGACCGATGTAAAACAGAGGGAGGAGAGACCGATGTAAAACAGAGGAGAGGAGAGACAGATGTCAAACAGAGGGGAGGAGAGACCGATGTAAACAGAGGGGAGGAGAGACCGATGTAAAAAGAGGGGAGGAGAGACAGATGTCAAACAGAGGGGAGGAGAGACCGATGTAAAACAGAGGGAGAGGAGAGACCGATGAAAAACAGAGGGGAGGAGAGACCGATGTAAAACAGAGGGGAGGAGAGACCGATGTAAAACAGAGGGGAGGAGAGACCGATGTAAAACAGAGGGGAGGAGAGACCGATGAAAAACAGAGGGGAGGAGAGACCGATGAAAAACAGAGGGGAGGAGAGACCGATGAAAAACAGAGGGGAGGAGAGACCAATGTAAAACAGAGGGGAGGAGAGACAGATGTCAAACAGAAAGGAGGAGAGACAGATGTCAAACAGAGCGGAGGAGAGACCGATGTAAAACAGGGGGGAGGAGAGACAGATGTCAAACAGAGCGGAGGAGAGACCGATGTAAAACAGAGGGGAGGAGAGACCGATGTAAAAGAGAGGGGAGGAGAGACCGATGTAAAACAGAGCGGAGGAGAGACAGATGTAAAACAGAGGGGATGAGAGACAGATGTAAAACAGAGGGGAGGACAGACAGATGTCAAACAGAGCGGAGGAGAGACCGATGTAAAACAGACAGGAGGAGAGACCGATGTAAAACAGAGGGGAGGAGAGACCGATGTAAAACAGAGGGGAGGAGAGACAGATGTCAAACAGAGGGGAGGAGAGACCGATGTAAAACAGAGGGGAGGAGAGACCGATGTAAAAAAGAGGGGAGGAGAGACAGATGTCAAACAGAGGGGAGGAGAGACCGATGAAAAACAGAGGGGAGGAGAGACCGATGTAAAACAGAGGGGAGGAGAGACCGATGTAAAACAGAGGGGAGGAGAGACCGATGTAAAAGAGAGGGGAGGAGAGACAGATGTAAAACAGAGTGGAGAAGAGACCGATGTAAAACAGAGGGGAGGAGAGACAGATGTAAAACAGAAAAGAGGAGAGACAGATGTCAAACAGAGTGGAGGAGAGACCGATGTAAAACAGACAGGAGGAGAGACCGATGTAAAACAGAGGGGAGGAGAGACAGATGTAAAACAGAAAAGAGGAGAGACAGATGTCAAACAGAGTGGAGGAGAGACCGATGTAAAACAGACAGGAGGAGAGACCGATGTAAAACAGAGGGGAGGAGAGACCGATGTAAAACAGAGGGGAGGAGAGACAGATGTCAAACAGAGGGGAGGAGAGACCGATGTAAAACAGAGGGGAGGAGAGACCGATGTAAAAGAGGGGAGGAGAGACAGATGTCAAACAGAGGGGAGGAGAGACCGATGAAAAACAGAGGGGAGGAGAGACCGATGTAAAACAGAGGGGAGGAGAGACCGATGTAAAACAGAGGGGAGGAGAGACAGATGAAAAACAGAGGGGAGGAGAGACCGATGAAAAACAGAGGGGAGGAGAGACCGATGTAAAACAGAGGGAGGAGAGACCGATGTAAAACAGAGGGGGAGGAGACACCGATGTAAAACAGAGGGAGGAGAGACAGATGAAAAACAGAGGGGAGGAGAGACCAATGTAAAACAGAGGGGAGGAGAGACAGATGTCAAACAGAAAGGAGGAGAGACCGATGTAAAACAGAGGGGAGGAGAGACCGATGTAAAAGAGAGGGGAGGAGAGACCGATGTAAAACAGAGCGGAGGAGAGACAGATGTAAAACAGAGGGGATGAGAGACAGATGTCAAACAGAGCGGAGGAGAGACCGATGTAAAACAGAGCGGAGGAGAGACAGATGTAAAACAGAGCGGAGGGGAGACCGATGTAAAAGAGAGCGGAGGGGAGACCGATGTAAAAGAGAGGGGAGGAGAGACAGATGTAAAACAGAGGGGGGAAGAGACAGATGTAAAACAGAGGGGAGGAGAGACAGATGTCAAACAGAGCGGAGGAGAGACCGATGTAAAACGGAGCGGAGGAGAGACAGATGTAAAACAGAGCAGAGGGGAGACCGATGTAAAAGAGAGGGGAGGAGAGACAGATGTAAAACAGAGTGGAGAAGAGACAGATGTAAAACAGAGGGGAGGAGAGACAGATGTAAAACAGAAAAGAGGAGAGACAGATGTAAAACAGAGCGGAGAAGAGACAGATGTAAAACAGAGGGGAGGAGAGACCGATGTAAAACAGAGGGAGGAGAGACAGATGTAAAACAGAGGGGAGGAGAGACCGATGTAAAACAGAGGGGAGGAGAGACAGATGTAAAACAGAGGGGAGGAGAGACCGATGTAAAAGAGAGGGGAGGAAAGACAGATGTAAAACAGAGTGGAGAAGAGACAGATGTAAAACAGAGGGGAGGAGAGACAGATGTAAAACAGAAAAGAGGAGAGACAGATGTCAAACAGAGTGGAGGAGAGACCGATGTAAAACAGACAGGAGGAGAGACCGATGTAAAACAGAGGGGAGGAGAGACCGATGTCAAACAGAGCGGAGGAGAGACCGATGTAAAACAGACAGGAGGAGAGACCGATGTAAAACAGAGGGGAGGGGAGACCGATGTAAAACAGAGGGGAGGAGAGACAGATGTAAAACAGAGGGGAGGAGAGACCGATGTAAAACAGAGGGGAGGAGAGACAGATGTCAAACAGAGTGGAGGAGAGACCGATGTAAAACAGAGGGAGGAGAGACAGATGTAAAACAGAGGGAGGAGAGACCGATGTAAAACAGAGGGAGGAGAGACCGATGTAAAACAGAGTGGAGAAGAGACCGATGTAAAACAGAGGGGAGGAGAGACAGATGTCAAACAGAGTGGAGGAGAGACAGATGTAAAACAGACAGGAGGAGAGACCGATGTAAAACAGAGGGGAGGAGAGACCGATGTAAAACAGAGGGGAGGAGAGACAGATGTCAAACAGAGGGGAGGAGAGACCGATGTAAAACAGAGGGGAGGAGAGACCGATGTAAAAAAGAGGGAGGAGAGACAGATGTCAAACAGAGGGGAGGAGAGACCGATGAAAAACAGAGGGGAGGAGAGACCGATGTAAAACAGAGGGAGGAGAGACCGATGTAAAACAGAGGGAGGAGAGACAGATGAAAAACAGAGGGGAGGAGAGACCGATGAAAAACAGAGGGAGGAGAGACCGATGAAAAACAGAGGGGAGGAGAGACAGATGTAAAACAGAGGGGAGGAGAGACCGATGTAAAACAGAGGGGAGGAGAGACCGATGTAAAACAGACAGGGAGGAGAGACCGATGTAAAACAGAGGGGAGGAGAGACCGATGTAAAACAGAGGGGAGGAGAGACAGATGTCAAACAGAGGGGAGGAGACCGATGTAAAACAGAGGGGAGGAGAGACCGATGTAAAAAAGAGGGGAGGAGAGACAGATGTCAAACAGAGGGGAGGAGAGACCGATGTAAAACAGAGGGGAGGAGAGACCGATGAAAACAGAGGGAGGAGAGACCGATGTAAAACAGAGGGGAGGAGAGACCGATGTAAAACAGAGGGAGAGGAGAGACAGATGTCAAACAGAGGGGAGGAGAGACCGATGTAAAACAGAGGGGAGGAGAGACAGATGTAAAAAAGAGGGGAGGAGAGACAGATGTCAAACAGAGGGGAGGAGAGACCGATGTAAAACAGAGGGGAGGAGAGACCGATGAAAAACAGAGGGGAGAGAGACCGATGTAAAACAGAGGGGAGGAGAGACCGATGTAAAACAGAGGGGAGGAGAGACAGATGTAAAACAGAGGGGAGGAGAGACCGATGAAAAACAGAGGGAGGAGAGAGACCGATGAAAAACAGAGGGGAGGAGAGACCGATGAAAAACAGAGGGGAGGAGAGACCAATGTAAAACAGAGGGGAGGAGAGACAGATGTCAAACAGAAAGGAGGAGAGACAGATGTCAAACAGAGCGGAGGAGAGACCGATGTAAAACAGAGGGGAGGAGAGACAGATGTCAAACAGAGCGGAGGAGAGACCGATGTAAAACAGAGGGGAGGAGAGACCGATGTAAAAGAGAGGGGAGGAGAGACCGATGTAAAACAGAGCGGAGGAGAGACAGATGTAAAACAGAGGGGATGAGAGACAGATGTAAAACAGAGGGGAGGAGAGACAGATGTCAAACAGAGCGGAGGAGAGACCGATGTAAAACAGACAGGAGGAGAGACCGATGTAAAACAGAGGGGAGGGGAGACCGATGTAAAACAGAGGGGAGGAGAGACAGATGTCAAACAGAGGGGAGGAGAGACCGATGTAAAACAGAGGGGAGGAGAGACCGATGTAAAAAGAGAGGGGAGGAGAGACAGATGTCAAACAGAGGGGAGGAGAGACCGATGAAAAACAGAGGGGAGAGAGACCGATGTAAAACAGAGGGGAGGAGAGACCGATGTAAAACAGAGGGGAGGAGAGACCGATGTAAAAGAGAGGGGAGGAGAGACAGATGTAAAACAGAGTGGAGAAGAGACCGATGTAAAACAGAGGGGAGGAGAGACAGATGTAAAACAGAAAAGAGGAGAGACAGATGTCAAACAGAGGGAGGAGAGACCGATGTAAAACAGACAGGAGGAGAGACCGATGTAAAACAGAGGGAGGAGAGACAGATGTAAAACAGAAAAGAGGAGAGACAGATGTCAAACAGAGAGGAGAGACAGATGTAAAACAGACAGGAGGAGAGACCGATGTAAAACAGAGGGGAGGAGAGACCGATGTAAAACAGAGGGGAGGAGAGACAGATGTCAAACAGAGGGGAGGAGAGACCGATGTAAAACAGAGGGAGGAGAGACAGATGTAAAAAGAGGGGAGGAGAGACAGATGTCAAACAGAGGGGAGGAGAGACCGATGAAAACAGAGGGGAGGAGAGACAGATGTAAAACAGAGGGGAGGAGAGACAGATGTAAAACAGAGGGGAGGAGAGACCGATGAAAACAGAGGGGAGGAGAGACAGATGAAAACAGAGGGGAGGAGAGACCGATGTAAAACAGAGGGGAGGAGAGACCGATGTAAAACAGAGGGAGGAGAGACCGATGTAAAACAGAGGGGAGGAGAGACAGATGAAAACAGAGGGAGGAGAGACCAATGTAAAACAGAGGGGGAGGAGAGACAGATGTCAAACAGAAAGGAGGAGAGACCGATGTAAAACAGAGGGGAGGAGAGACAGATGTAAAAGAGAGGGAGGAGAGACAGATGTAAAACAGAGCGGAGGAGAGACAGATGTAAAACAGAGGGGATGAGAGACAGATGTCAAACAGAGCGGAGGAGAGACCGATGTAAAACAGAGCGGAGGAGAGACAGATGTAAAACAGAGGGGAGGGGAGACAGATGTAAAAGAGAGCGGAGGGGAGACCGATGTAAAAGAGAGGGGAGGAGAGACAGATGTAAAACAGAGGGGGGAAGAGACAGATGTAAAACAGAGGGGAGGAGAGACAGATGTCAAACAGAGCGGAGGAGAGACCGATGTAAAACAGAGCGGAGGAGAGACAGATGTAAAACAGAGCAGAGGGGAGACCGATGTAAAAGAGAGGGGAGGAGAGACAGATGTAAAACAGAGGGAGAAGAGACAGATGTAAAACAGAGGGGAGGAGAGACAGATGTAAAACAGAAAAGAGGAGAGACAGATGTAAAACAGAGCGGAGAGAGAGATGTAAAACAGAGGGGAGGAGAGACCGATGTAAAACAGAGGGGAGGAGAGACAGATGTAAAACAGAGGGGAGGAGAGACCGATGTAAAACAGAGGGGAGGAGAGACAGATGTAAAAGAGAGGGGAGGAGAGACCGATGTAAAAGAGAGGGGAGGAAAGACAGATGTAAAACAGAGGGAGGGGAGAGACAGATGTAAAACAGAGGGGAGGAGAGACAGATGTAAAACAGAAAAGAGGAGAGACAGATGTCAAACAGAGGGAGGAGAGACAGATGTAAAACAGAGGGAGGAGAGACCGATGTAAAACAGAGGGAGGAGAGACCGATGTCAAACAGAGGGAGGAGAGACCGATGTAAAACAGAGGGGAGGAGAGACATGTAAAACAGAGGGGAGGGAGACCGATGTAAAACAGAGGGGAGGAGAGACAGATGTCAAACAGAGGGAGGAGAGACCGATGTAAAACAGAGGGGAGGAGAGACAGATGTAAAACAGAGGGAGGAGAGACCGATGTAAAACAGAGGGGAGGAGAGACCGATGTAAAAGAGAGGGAGGAGAGACAGATGTAAAACAGAGTGGAGAAGAGACCGATGTAAAACAGAGGGAGGAGAGACAGATGTAAAACAGAAAAGAGGAGAGACAGATGTCAAACAGAGTGGAGGAGAGACCGATGTAAAACAGAGGGGAGGAGAGACCGATGTAAAACAGAGGGGAGGAGAGACAGATGTAAAACAGAGGGGAGGAGAGACAGATGTCAAACAGAGGGGAGGAGAGACCGATGTAAAACAGAGGGGAGGAGAGACCGATGTAAAACAGAGGGGAGGAGAGACAGATGTAAAACAGAAAAGAGGAGAGACAGATGTAAACAGAGGGGAGAAGAGACCGATGTAAAACAGAGGGGAGGAGAGACCGATGTAAAACAGAGGGGAGGGGAGACAGATGTAAAACAGAGGGGAGGAGAGACAGATGTAAAAAGAGGGGAGGAGAGACACTGATGTAAAACAGAGGGGAGGAGAGACAGATGTCAAACAGAGGGAGGAGAGACCGATGTAAACAGACAGGAGGAGAGACCGATGTAAAACAGAGGGGAGGGGAGACCGATGTAAAACAGAGGGAGGAGAGACAGATGTAAAAAGAGGGGAGGAGAGACAGATGTAAAACAGAGGGGAGGAGAGACAGATGTCAAACAGAGGGGAGGAGAGACAGATGTAAACAGAGGGAGGAGAGACCGATGTAAAACAGAGGGGAGGAGAGACAGATGTAAAACAGAGGGGAGGAGAGACAGATGTAAAACAGAGGGGAGGAGAGACCGATGTAAAACAGAGGGGAGGAGAGACAGATGTAAAACAGAGGGGAGGAGAGACAGATGTAAAACAGAGGGGAGGAGAGACAGATGTAAAACAGAGGGGAGGAGAGACAGATCCTAGACCTGAGGTGAGGAGAGACAGATCCTAGACCTGGTGAGGTGAAAACAGATCCTAGACCTGGTGAGGAGGAGAGACAGATCCTAGACCTGGTGAAAGAACAGAGACCTGGTGAGGAGAGAGAGACAGATCCTAGACCTGGGAGGTGAGGAGAGACAGATCCTAGACCTGGTGAAAACAGAGGGAGAGAGACAGATCCTAGAAACTGGTGAGGAGAGACAGATGTAGACCTGGTGAGGGGAGGAGAGACAGATCCTAAAGGAGAGACAGATCCTAGACCTGGTGAGGAGGAGAGACAGATCCTAAAGACAGATCCTAGACCTGGTGAGGAGAGAGACAGATGTAAAACAGATCCTAGACCTGGTGAGGAGGAGAGACAGATCCTAGACCTGGTGAGTCCTAGACCTGGTGAGGTGAGAACAGATCCTAGACCTGGTGAGGTGAGGAGAGACAGATGTAGAACAGAGGGGAGGAGAGACAGATCCTAAACCTGGTGAGGTGAGGAGAGACCGATGTAGAACTGGAGGGGAGGAGAGACAGATCCTAAACCTGGTGAGGAGGAGAGACAGATCCTAAACAGAGGGAGGAGACAGATCCTAGACCTGGTGAGGTGAGGAAAACAGATCCTAGACCTGGTGAGGTGAGGAGAGACAGATCCTAGACCTGGTGAGGGAGGAGAGACAGATCCTAGACCTGGTGAGTGAAAAGGACAGAGGGTGAGGAGACAGAGAGAGAGAGACAGATCCTAGACCTGGTGAGGTGAGGAGAAACCTGGTGAGGTGAGGAGAGATCCTAGGGTGAGGAGGTGAGAGAGAGACAGATCCTAAAAGGAGAGACAGATCCTAGGGGAGGAGAGACAGATCCTAGACCTGGTGAGGTGAGGAGACAGATCAGATGTGGTGAGGGTGAGGAGAGACAGATCCTAGACCTGGTGAGGTGAAAACAGATCCTAGACCTGGGAGGAGAGACAGATCCTAGAACTGGTGAGGTGAGGAGAGACAGATCCTAAACCTGGTGAGGTGAGGAGAGACAGATCCTAGACCTGGTGAGGTGAGGAGAGAGGGTGAGGTGAGGAGAGACAGATCCTAGACCTGGTGAGATGTGAGAGGGAGAGACAGATCCTGGTGAGGAGGAGACAGATCCTGGTGAGGTGAGGAGAGACAGATCCTAGACCTGGTGAGGGAGGAGAGACAGATCCTAAACCTGGTGAGGTGAGGAGAGACAGATCCTAGACCTGAGGGAGACAGATGACCTGGTGAGGTGAGAATCCTAGACCTGGTGAGGGAGGAGACAGATGTAGACCTGGGAGGTGAGGAGAAGATCCTAGACCTGGTGAGGTGAGAGACAGATCCTAGACCTGGTGAAGGAGAGACAGGACCTGGTGAGGAGAGACAGATCCTAGAAACAGAGGTGAGGAGAGACAGATCCTAGACCTGGTGAGGTGAGAGACAGATCCTAGACCTGGTGAGGTGAGGAGAGACAGATCCTAGACCTGGTGAGGTGAGGAGAGACAGATCCTAGACCTGGTGAGGAGGAGAGACAGATCCTAGACCTGGTGAGGTGAGGAGAGACAGATCCTAGACCTGGTGAGGTGAGGATCCTAGAGGAGGAGAGACAGATCCTAGACCTGGTGAGGTGAGGAGAGACAGATCCTAGACCTGGTGAGGTGAGGAGAGACAGATCCTAGACCTGGTGAGGTGAGGAGAGACAGATCCTAGACCTGGTGAGGTGAGGAGAGACAGATCCTAGACCTGGTGAGGTGAGGAGAGACAGATCCTAGACCTGGTGAGGGGAGAGACAGATCCTAGACCTGGTGAGGTGAGGAGAGACAATCCTAGACCTGGTGAGGTGAGGAGAGACAGATCCTAGACCTGGTGAGGTGAGGAGAGACAGATCCTAGACCTGGTGAGAGAGAGACAGATCCTAGACCTGAGGTGAGGAGAGACAGATCCTAGACCTGGTGAGGAGGAGAGACAGATCCTAGGGTGAGGAGGAGAGACAGATCCTAGACCTGGTGAGAGAGAGACAGATCCTAGACCTGGTGAGACCTAGACCTGAGGAAGACAGATCCTAGACCTGGTGAGGAGGAGAGACAGATCCTAAACCTGGTGAGGGAGGAGAGACAGATCCTAGACCTGGTGAGGAGAGACAGATGAGGAGAGAAGATCCTAGACCTGGTGAGGTGAGGAGAGACAGATCCTAAACCTGGTGAGGTGAGGAGAGACAGATCCTAGACCTGGTGAGTGAGGAGAGAAGACCTGGTGAGGTGAGGAGAGACAGATCCTAGACCTGGTGAGGGAGGTGAGAGGAGAGACAGATCCTAGACCTGGTGAGGTGAGGAGAGACAGATCCTAGACCTGGTGAGGTGAGGAGAGACAGATCCTAGACCTGGTGAGGAGAGAAGAGAGAGAGAGATCCTAGACCTGGTGAGGGAGGAGAGACAGATCCTAGACCTGGTGAGGTGAGGAGAGACAGATCCTAAAGGAGAGACAGATCCTAGACCTGGGAGGTGAGGAGAGACAGATGGTAGGTGAGAAAGGACAGATCCTAGACCTGGAGGAGACAGATCCTAGACCTGGTGAAAAGACAGATCCTAGACCTGGTGAGACCTGGTGAGTGAGGAGAGACAGATCCTAAACCTGGTGAGGGGAGAGACAGATCCTAGACCTGGTGAGGTGAAGACAGATCCTAGACCTGGTGAGGGAGAGAGATCCTAGACCTGGTGAGGGAGGAGACCCTAGACCTGGTGAGGTGAAACAGAGACCTGGTGAGGTGAGAGAGACAGATCCTAGACCTGGTGAGGGAGGAGAGACAGATCCTAGACCTGGTGAGGTGGAGGAGACAGATCCTAGAGACAGATGTAGACCTGGTGAGGGAGGAGAGACAGATCCTAGACCTGGAGGGAGGAGAGACAGATCCTAGACCTGGTGAGGTGAGGAGAGACAGATCCTAGAACTGGTGAGGTGAGGAGAGACAGATCCTAGACCTGGTGAGGTGAGGAGAATCCTAGACCTGGTGAGGTGAGGAGAGACAGATCAGACCTGGGGGTGAGGAGGAGAGACAGATCCTAAACCTGAGGTGAGGAGAGACAGATCCTAGACCTGGTGAGGTGAGGAGAGACAGATCCTAGACCTGGTAAAACAGATCCTAGACCTGGTGAGAGGAGAGAGAGACAGATCCTAAACCTGGTGAGGAGGAGAGACAGATCCTAGACCTGGTGAGGTGAGGAGAGACAGATCCTAGAACTGGTGAGGGAGGAGAGAGATCCTAGACCTGGTGAGGTGAGGAGAGACAGATCCTAGACCTGGTGAGGAGAGAGACAGATCCTAGACCTGGTGAGGTGAGGAGAGACAGATCCTAGACCTGGTGAGGGAGGAGAGACAGATCCTAAACCTGAGGGAGGAGAGACCTGATGTAGAAGACAGAGGGAGGAGAGACAGATGTAGACCTGGTGAGGTGAGGAGAGACAGATCCTAGGGTGAGGTGAGGAGACAGATCCTAGACCTGGTGAGGAGGAGAGACAGATCCTAAACAGGTGAGGGAGGAGAGACAGATCCTAAACCTGAGGTGAGGAGAGACAGATCCTAAACCTGGTGAGAGGAGAGAGACAGATCCTAGACCTGGTGAGGTGAGGAGAGAGACCTGGTGAGGTGAGGAGAGACAGATCCTAGACCTGGTGAGGAGGAGAGACAGATCCTAGACCTGGTGAGGTGAACAGAGTGAGGGAGGAGAGACAGATCCTAGAAGGAGAGACAGATCCTAGAGTGAGGTGAGAGAGACAGATCCTAGACCTGGTGAGGAGAGAGACAGATGTAGAACTGGTGAGGGAGGAGAGACAGATCCTAGAACTGGTGAGGTGAGGAGAGACAGATCCTAGACCTGGTGAGGTGAGAGAGACAGAGAGGGAGAGACAGATCCTAGACCTGTGAAGGAGAGACAGATGGACCTGGTGAGAGGAGGTGAGAGACAGATCCTAGACCTGGTGAAACAGAGAGGGGAGGAGAGACAGATGTAAAAGGAGAGACAGATCCTAAACCTGGTAGGAGAGGATCCTAGAGGAGACCTGTGAGGGAGGAGAGACAGATCCTAGACCTGGTGAAAAGACAGAGACCTGGTGAGGAGAGAGATCCTACCTGGTGAGGTGAGGAGAGACAGATGTAAAACAGAGGGAGGAGAGACAGATCCTAGACCTGATGAAAACAGATCCTAGACCTGGTGAGGTGGAGAGACAGATCCTAGACCTGGTGAAAGATGTAGAACAGAGGGAGGAGAGACCGATGTAAAACAGAGGGATGTCAAACAGGTGGGTGAGAGACAGATGTAAAACAGAGGGGAGGAGAGACAGATGTAAAACAGAGGGGGAGGAGAGACAGATGTAAAACAGAGGGGAGGAGAGACAGATGTAAAAGGAGGGGAGGAGAGACATGTAAAACAGAGGGAGGAGAGACAGATGTAAAACAGAGGGGAGGAGAGACAGATGTAAAACAGAGGGAGGAGAGACCGATGTAAAACAGAGGGGAGGAGAGACCGATGTAAAACAGAGGGGAGGAGAGACAGATGTAAAACAGAGGGGAGGAGAGACAGATGTAAAACAGAGGGGAGGAGAGACAGATGTAAAACAGAGGGGAGGAGAGACAGATGTAAAACAGAGGGGAGGAGAGACAGATGTAAAACAGAGGGGAGGAGAGACCGATGTAAAACAGAGGGGAGGAGAGACAGATGTAAAACAGAGGAGGAGAGACAGATGTAAAACAGAGGGGAGGGGAGACCGAACAAAGAGATGTAAAAACAGAGGGGAGGAGAGACAGATGTAAAACAGAGGGGAGGAGAGACAGATGTAAAACAGAGGGGGGAGAGACAGATGTAAAACAGAGGGGAGGAGAGACAGATGTAAAACAGAGGGGAGGAGAGACCGATGTAAAACAGAGGGAGGAGAGACCGATGTAAAACAGAGGGAGAGGAGAGACAGATGTAAAACAGAGAGGGGAGGAGAGACAGATGTAAAACAGAGGGGAGGAGAGACAGATGTAAAACAGAGGGGAGGAGAGACAGATGTAAAACAGAGGGGAGGAGAGACAGATGTAAAACAGAGGGGAGGAGAGACAGATGTAAAACAGAGGGGAGGAGAGACAGATGTAAAACAGAGGGGAGGAGAGACCGATGTAAAACAGAGGGAGGAGAGACAGATGTAAAACAGAGGGGAGAGAGACAGATGAGGGGGAGAGACAGATGTAAAACAGAGGGAGGAGAGACAGATGTAAAACAGAGGGGAGGAGAGACCGATGTAAAACAGAGGGGAGGAGAGACAGATGTAAAACAGAGGGGAGGAGAGACAGATGTAAAACAGAGGGGAGGAGAGACAGATGTAAAACAGAGGGAGGAGAGACAGATGTAAAACAGAGGGGAGGAGAGACAGATGTAAAACAGAGGGGAGGAGAGACAGATGTAAAACAGAGGGGAGGAGAGACCGATGTAAAACAGAGGGGAGGAGAGACAGATGTAAAACAGAGGGGAGGAGAGACAGATGTAAAACAGAGGGGAGGAGAGACAGATGTCAAACAGAGGGGAGGAGAGACAGATGTAAAACAGAGGGGAGGAGAGACCGATGTAAAACAGAGGGAGGAGGAGACCAGATGTAAAACAGAGGGGAGGAGAGACAGATGTAAAACAGAGGGAGGGGGAGAGATGTAAAACAGAGGGTAAACCGATGAGAGGGAGGAGAGACAGATGTAAAACAGAGGGAGGAGAGACAGATGTAGAAGGAGAGAGAAAACAGAGGGAGGAGAGACCGATGTAAAACAGAGGGAGGAGAGACAGATGTAAAACAGAGCGGAGGGAGAGACCGATGTAAAACAGAGGGGAGGAGAGACAGATGTAAAACAGAGGGGAGGAGAGACAGATGTAAACAGGGGAGGAGAGACCGATGTAAAACAGAGGGGAGGAGAGACAGATGTAAAACAGAGGGGAGGAGAGACAGATGTAAAACAGAGGGGAGGAGAGAGACAGATGTAAAACAGAGGGGAGGAGAGACAGATGTAAAACAGAGGGAGGAGAGACCGATGTAAAACAGAGGGAGGAGAGACAGATGTAAAACAGAGGGGAGGAGAGACAGATGTAAAACAGAGGGGAGGAGAGACCGATGTAAAACAGAGGGGAGGAGAGACAGATGTAAAACAGAGGGGAGGAGAGACAGATGTAAACAGAGCGGAGGACCGATGTAAAACAGAGGGGAGGAGAGACCGATGTAAAACAGAGGGGAGGAGAGACAGATGTAAAACAAGGGGAGGAGAGACAGATGTCAAACAGAGGGAGGAGAGACAGATGTAAAACAGAGGGAGGAGAGACCGATGTAAAACAGAGGGGAGGAGAGACAGATGTAAAACAGAGGGGAGGGGAGACAGATGTAAAACAGAGGGGAGGAGAGACAGATGTAAAACAGAGGGGAGGAGAGACAGATGTAAAACAGAGGGGGAGAGAGAGACAGATGTAAAACAGAGGGGAGGAGAGACAGATGTAAAACAGAGGGAGGAGAGACCGATGTAAAACAGAGGGGAGGAGAGACAGATGTAAAACAGAGGGGAGGAGAGACAGATGTAAAACAGAGGGGAGGAGAGACAGATGTAAAACAGAGAGACCGGGAGGGAGAGACAGATGTAAAACAGAGGGGAGAGAGACAGATGTAAAACAGAGGGGAGGAGAGACAGATGTCAAACAGAGGGGGAGGAGAGACAGATGTAAAACAGAGGGGAGGAGGAGAGACCGATGTAAAACAGAGGGGAGGAGAGACCGATGTAAAACAGAGGGGAGGAGAGACAGATGTAAAACAGAGGGGAGGAGAGACAGATGTAAAACAGAGGGAGGAGAGACCGATGTAAAACAGAGGGAGGAGAGACAGATGTAAAACAGAGGGGAGGAGAGACCGATGTAAAACAGAGGGGAGGAGAGACAGATGTAAAAACAGAGGGGGGAGAGACAGATGTAAAACAGAGGGGGTAAGAGACAGATGTAAAACAGAGGGGAGGAGAGACCGATGTAAAACAGAGGGATGGGAGAGACCGATGTAAAACAGAGGGGAGGAGAGACAGATGTAAACAGAGCGGATGGGAGAGACCGATGTAAAACAGAGGGGAGGAGAGACAGATGTAAAACAGAGGGGAGGAGAGACCAATGTAAAACAGAGGGGAGGAGAGACAGATGTCAAACAGAAAGGAGGAGAGACAGATGTCAAACAGAGCGGAGGAGAGACCGATGTAAAACAGAGGAGAGGAGAGACCGATGTAAAACAGAGGGGAGGAGAGACAGATGTAAAACAGAGCGGAGGAGAGACAGATGTAAAACAGAGCGGAGGGGAGACCGATGTAAAACAGAGGGGAGGAGAGACAGATGTCAAACAGAGTGGAGGAGAGACCGATGTAAAACAGACCGGAGGAGAGACCGATGTAAAACAGCCGGAGGAGAGACCGATGTAAAACAGACCGGAGGAGAGACCGATGTAAAACAGAGGGGAGGAGAGACAGATGTCAAAACAGAGGGGAGGAGAGACCGATGTAAAAAGAGGGGGAGGAGAGACAGATGTCAAACAGAGGGGAGGAGAGACCGATGTAAAACAGAGGGGAGGAGAGACCGATGTAAAACAGAGGGGAGGAGAGACCGATGTAAAACAGAGGGGAGGAGAGACCGATGAAAAACAGAGGGGAGGAGAGACCGATGTAAAAGAGAGGGGAGGAGAGACAGATGTAAAACAGAGCGGAGGAGAGACAGATGTAAAACATAGCGGAGGGGTGACCGATGTAAAACAGAGGGGAGGAGAGACAGATGTAAAAGAGAGGGGAGGAGAGACAGATGTAAAACAGAGGGGGGAAGAGACAGATGTAAAACAGAGGGGAGGAGAGACAGATGTCAAACAGAGCGGAGGAGAGACCGATGTAAAACAGAGCGGAGGAGAGACCGATGTAAAACAGAGGGGAGGGGAGACCGATGTAAAAGAGAGGGGAGGAGAGACAGATGTCAAACAGAGCGGAGGAGAGACAGATGTAAAACATAGCGGAGGGGTGACCGATGTAAAACAGAGGGGAGGAGAGACAGATGTAAAACAGAGGGGAGGAGAGTCCGATGTAAAACAGAGGGGAGGAGAGACAGATGTAAAAGAGAGGGAGGAGAGACAGATGTAAAACAGAGGGGGTAAGAGAGATATAAAACAGAGGGGAGGAGAGACCGATGTAAAACAGAGCGGATGGGAGACCGATGTAAAACAGAGGGGAGGAGAGACAGATGTAAAACAGAGCGGATGGGAGAGACCGATGTAAACAGAGGGGAGGAGAGACAGATGTAAAACAGAGGGGAGGAGAGACCAATGTAAAACAGAGGGGAGGAGAGACAGATGTCAAACAGAAAGGAGGAGAGACAGATGTCAAACAGAGCGGAGGAGAGACCGATGTAAAACAGAGGAGAGGAGAGACCGATGTAAAACAGAGGGGAGGAGAGACAGATGTAAAACAGAGCGGAGGAGAGACAGATGTAAAACAGAGCGGAGGGGAGACCGATGTAAAACAGAGGGGAGGAGAGACAGATGTCAAACAGAGTGGAGGAGAGACCGATGTAAAACAGAGGGAGGAGAGACCGATGTAAAACAGAGGGGAGGAGAGACCGATGTAAAACAGAGGGGAGGAGAGACCGATGTAAAACAGAGGGGAGGAGAGACAGATGTCAAACAGAGGGGAGGAGAGACCGATGTGTAAAAAGAGGGAGGAGAGACAGATGTCAAACAGAGGGGAGGAGAGACCGATGTAAAACAGAGGGGAGGAGAGACCGATGAAAAACAGAGGGGAGGAGAGACCGAGTAAAACAGAGGGGAGGAGAGACAGATGTAAAACAGAGGGGAGGAGAGACCGATGTAAAACAGAGGGGAGGAGAGACCGATGAAAAACAGAGGGGAGGAGAGACCGATGTAAAACAGAGCGGAGGAGAGACCGATGTAAAACAGAAAGGAGGAGAGACCGATGTCAAACAGAGCGGAGGAGAGACCGATGTAAAACAGAGCGGAGGAGAGACCGATGTAAAACAGAGGGGAGGAGAGACAGATGTAAAAGAGAGGGGAGGAGAGACAGATGTAAAACAGAGGGGGGAAGAGACAGATGTAAAACAGAGGGGAGGAGAGACAGATGTCAAACAGAGCGGAGGAGAGACTGATGTAAAACAGAGGGGAGGAGAGACCGATGTAAAAGAGAGGGGAGGAGAGACAGATGTAAAACAGAGCGGAGGAGAGACAGATGTAAAACATAGCGGAGGGGTGACCGATGTAAAACAGAGGGGAGGAGAGACAGATGTAAAAGAGAGGGGAGGAGAGACAGATGTAAAACAGAGGGGGGAAGAGACAGATGTAAAACAGAGGGGAGGAGAGACAGATGTCAAACAGAGCGGAGGAGAGACCGATGTAAAACAGAGCGGAGGAGAGACCGATGTAAAACAGAGGGGAGGAGAGACCGATGTAAAACAGAGGGGAGGAGAGACAGATGTAAAACAGAGGGGAGGAGACCGATGTAAAAGAGAGGGGAGGAGAGACAGATGTCAAACAGAGCGGAGGAGAGACAGATGTCAAACAGAGCGGAGGAGAGACCGATGTAAAACAGAGCGGAGGAGAGACCGATGTAAAACAGAGGGGAGGAGAGACCGATGTAAAAGAGAGGGGAGGAGAGACAGATGTAAAAGAGAGGGGAGGAGAGACAGATGTAAAACAGAGGGGGGAAGAGAGATATAAAACAGAGGGGAGGAGAGACCGATGTAAAACAGAGCGGAGGAGAGACCGATGTAAAACAGAGGGGAGGAGAGACAGATGTAAAACAGAGCGGATGGGAGACCGATGTAAAACAGAGGGAGGAGAGACAGATGTAAAACAGAGGGGAGGAGAGACAGATGTAAAAGAGGGGAGGAGAGACAGATGTAAAACAGAGGGGGAAGAGAGATATAAAACAGAGGGGAGGAGAGACCGATGTAAAACAGAGCGGAGGGGAGACCGATGTAAAACAGAGGGGAGGAGAGACAGATGTAAAACAGAGCGGAGGGGAGACCGATGTAAAACAGAGGGGAGGAGAGACAGATGTAAAACAGAGGGGGAGAGACAGATGTAAAACAGAGGGAGGAGAGACAGATGTCAAACAGAAAGGAGGAGAGACAGATGTCAAACAGAGCGGAGGAGAGACCGATATAAAACAGAGGGGAGGAGAGACAGATGTAAAACAGAGGGGAGGAGAGACAGATGTAAAAGAGAGGAGGAGAGACAGATGTAAAACAGAGGGGGAGAGAGATATAAAACAGAGGGGAGGAGAGACCGATGTAAACAGAGGGGAGGAGAGACCGATGTAAAAGAGAGGGGAGGAGAGACAGATGTAAAAGAGAGGGAGGAGAGACAGATGTAAAACAGAGGGGGGAGAGATATAAAACAGAGGGGAGGAGAGACCGATGTAAAACAGAGCGGATGGGAGACCGATGTAAAACAGAGGGGAGGAGAGACAGATGTAAAACAGAGCGGATGGGAGACCGATGTAAAACAGAGGGGAGGAGAGTCCGATGTAAAACAGAGGGGAGGAGAGACAGATGTAAAAGAGAGGGAGGAGAGACAGATGTAAAACAGAGAGGGGGGAGAGACAGATGTAAAACAGAGGGGAGGAGAGACCGATGTAAAACAGAGCGGATGGGGAGACCGATGTAAAACAGAGGGGAGAGACAGATGTAAAACAGAGCGGAGGGAGACCGATGTAAAACAGAGGGGAGGAGAGACAGATGTAAAACAGAGGGGAGGAGAGACCAATGTAAAACAGAGGGGAGGAGAGACAGATGTCAAACAGAAAGGAGGAGAGACAGATGTCAAACAGAGCGGAGGAGAGACCGATGTAAAACAGAGCGGAGGAGAGACAGATGTAAAACAGAGCGGAGGGGTGACCGATGTAAAACAGAGGGGAGGAGAGACAGATGTAAAACAGAGGGGAGGAGAGACAGATGTAAAAGAGAGGGGGGAGAGACAGATGTAAAACAGAGGGGGGAAGAGAGATATAAAACAGAGGGGAGGAGAGACCGATGTACAACAGAGCGGATGGGAGACCGATGTAAAACAGAGGGGAGGAGAGACAGATGTAAAACAGAGCGGATGGGAGACCGATGTAAAACAGAGGGGAGGAGAGACAGATGTAAAACAGAGGGGAGGAGAGACAGATGTAAAACAGAGGGAGGAGAGACAGATGTCAAACAGAGCGGGAGGAGAGACCGATGTAAAACAGAGGGGAGGAGAGACCGATGTAAAACAGAGGGGAGGAGAGACAGATGTAAAACAGAGCGGAGGAGAGACAGATGTAAAACAGAGCGGAGGGGAGACCGATGTAAAACAGGGGGAGGAGAGACAGATGTAAAAGAGAGGGGAGGAGAGACCGATGTAAAAGAGAGGGGGGAGAGACAGATGTAAAAGAGAGGGGAGGAGAGACAGATGTAAAACAGAGGGGGAAGAGAGATAAAAACAGAGGGGGAGGAGAGACCGATGTAAAACAGAGCGGATGGGAGACCGATGTAAAACAGAGGGGAGGAGAGACAGATGTAAAACAGAGCGGATGGGAGACCGATGTAAAACAGAGGGGAGGAGAGACAGATGTAAAACAGAGGGGAGGAGAGACCAATGTAAAACAGAGGGGAGGAGAGACAGATGTCAAACAGAAAGGAGGAGAGACAGATGTCAAACAGAGCGGAGGAGAGACCGATGTAAAACAGAGCGGAGGAGAGACAGATGTAAAACATAGAGGGGTGACCGATGTAAAACAGAGGGGAGAGAGACAGATGTAAAACAGAGGGGAGGAGAGACAGATGTAAAAGAGAGGGGAGGAGAGACAGATGTAAAACAGAGGGGGGAAGAGAGATATAAAACAGAGGGGAGGAGAGACCGATGTACAACAGAGCGGATGGGAGACCGATGTAAAACAGAGGGGAGGAGAGACAGATGTAAAACAGAGCGGATGGGAGACCGATGTAAAACAGAGGGGAGGAGAGACAGATGTAAAACAGAGGGGAGGAGAGACAGATGTAAAACAGAGCGGAGGAGAGACAGATGTCAAACAGAGCGGAGGAGAGACCGATGTAAAACAGAGGGGAGGAGAGACCGATGTAAAACAGAGGGGAGGAGAGACAGATGTAAAACAGAGCGGAGGAGAGACAGATGTAAAACAGAGCGGAGGGGAGACCGATGTAAAACAGGGGGAGGAGAGACAGATGTAAAAAGAGAGGGAGAGGAGAGACCGATGTAAAAGAGAGGGAGGAGAGACAGATGTAAAAGAGAGGGGAGGAGAGACAGATGTAAAACAGAGGGGGAAGAGAGATAAAAACAGAGGGGAGGAGAGACCGATGTAAAACAGAGCGGATGGGAGACCGATGTAAAACAGAGGGGAGGAGAGACAGATGTAAAACAGAGCGGATGGGAGACCGATGTAAAAGAGAGGGGAGGAGAGACAGATGTAAAAGAGAGGGGAGGAGAGACAGATGTAAAACAGAGGGGAGGAGAGTCCGATGTAAAACAGAGGGGAGGAGAGACAGATGTAAAAGAGAGGGGAGGAGAGACAGATGTAAAACAAAGGGGGGAAGAGAGATATAAAACAGAGGGGAGGAGAGACCGATGTAAAACAGAGCGGATGGGAGACCGATGTAAAACAGAGGGGAGGAGAGACAGATGTAAAACAGAGCGGATGGGAGACCGATGTAAAACAGAGGGGAGGAGAGACAGATGTAAAACAGAGGGGAGGAGAGACCAATGTAAAACAGAGGGGAGGAGAGACAGATGTCAAACAGAAAGGAGGAGAGACAGATGTCAAACAGAGCGGAGGAGAGACCGATGTAAAACAGAGCGGAGGAGAGACAGATGTAAAACATAGCGGAGGGGTGACCGATGTAAAACAGAGGGGAGGAGAGACAGATGTAAAACAGAGGGGAGGAGAGACAGATGTAAAAGAGAGGGGAGGAGAGACAGATGTAAAACAGAGGGGGGAAGAGAGATATAAAACAGAGGGGAGGAGAGACCGATGTACAACAGAGCGGATGGGAGACCGATGTAAAACAGAGGGGAGGAGAGACAGATGTAAAACAGAGGGGAGGAGAGACAGATGTAAAACAGAGCGGAGGAGAGACAGATGTCAAACAGAGCGGAGGAGAGACCGATGTAAAACAGAGGGGAGGAGAGACCGATGTAAAACAGAGGGGAGGAGAGACAGATGTAAAACAGAGCGGAGGAGAGACAGATGTAAAACAGAGCGGAGGAGAGACAGATGTCAAACAGAGCGGAGGAGAGACCGATGTAAAACAGAGGGGAGGAGAGACAGATGTAAAACAGAGGGAGGAGAGACAGATGTAAAACAGAGCGGAGGGAGAGACAGATGTAAAACAGAGCGGAGGGGAGACCGATGTAAAACAGGGGGAGGAGAGACAGATGTAAAAGAGAGGGGAGGAGAGACCGATGTAAAAGAGAGGGAGGAGAGACAGATGTAAAAGAGGGGGAGGAGAGACAGATGTAAAACAGAGGGGGGAAGAGAGATATAAAACAGAGGGGAGGAGAGACCGATGTAAAACAGAGCGGATGGGAGACCGATGTAAAACAGAGGGGAGGAGAGACAGATGTAAAACAGAGCGGATGGGAGACCGATGTAAAACAGAGGGGAGGAGAGACAGATGTAAAACAGAGCGGATGGGAGACCGATGTAAAACAGAGGGGAGGAGAGTCCGATGTAAAACAGAGGGGAGGAGAGACAGATGTAAAAGAGAGGGGAGGAGAGACAGATGTAAAACAGAGGGGGTAAGAGAGATATAAAACAGAGGGGAGGAGAGACCGATGTAAAACAGAGCGGATGGGAGACCGATGTAAAACAGAGGGGAGGAGAGACAGATGTAAAACAGAGCGGATGGGAGACCGATGTAAAACAGAGGGGAGGAGAGACAGATGTAAAACAGAGGGGAGGAGAGACCAATGTAAAACAGAGGGGAGGAGAGACAGATGTCAAACAGAAAGGAGGAGAGACAGATGTCAAACAGAGCGGAGGAGAGACCGATGTAAAACAGAGCGGAGGAGAGACAGATGTAAAACATAGCGGAGGGGTGACCGATGTAAAACAGAGGGGAGGAGAGACAGATGTAAAACAGAGGGGAGGAGAGACAGATGTAAAAGAGAGGGGAGGAGAGACAGATGTAAAACAGAGGGGGAAGAGAGAGATATAAAACAGAGGGGAGGAGAGACCGATGTAAACAGAGCGGATGGGAGACCGATGTAAAACAGAGGGAGGAGAGACAGATGTAAAACAGAGGGGAGGAGAGACAGATGTAAAACAGAGCGGAGGAGAGACAGATGTCAAACAGAGCGGAGGAGAGACCGATGTAAAACAGAGGGGAGGAGAGACCGATGTAAAACAGAGGGGAGGAGAGACAGATGTAAAACAGAGCGGAGGAGAGACAGATGTAAAACAGAGCGGAGGGGAGACCGATGTAAAACAGGGGGGAGGAGAGACAGATGTAAAAGAGAGGGGAGGAGAGACCGATGTAAAAGAGAGGGGAGGAGAGACAGATGTAAAAGAGAGGGGAGGAGAGACAGATGTAAAACAGAGGGGGGAAGAGAGATATAAAACAGAGGGGAGGAGAGACCGATGTAAAACAGAGCGGATGGGAGACCGATGTAAAACAGAGGGGAGGAGAGACAGATGTAAAACAGAGCGGATGGGAGACCGATGTAAAACAGAGGGGAGGAGAGTCCGATGTAAAACAGAGGGGAGGAGAGACAGATGTAAAAGAGAGGGGAGGAGAGACAGATGTAAAACAAAGGGGGAAGAGAGATATAAAACAGAGGGAGGAGAGACCGATGTAAAACAGAGCGGATGGGAGACCTATGTAAAACAGAGGGGAGGAGAGACAGATGTAAAACAGAGCGGATGGGAGACCGATGTAAAACAGAGGGGAGGAGAGACAGATCTAAAACAGAGGGGAGGAGAGACCAATGTAAAACAGAGGGGAGGAGAGACAGATGTCAAACAGAAAGGAGGAGAGACAGATGTCAAACAGAGCGGAGGAGAGACCGATGTAAAACAGAGCGGAGGAGAGAAAGATGTAAAACATAGCGGAGGGGTGACCGATGTAAAACAGAGGGGAGGAGAGACAGATGTAAAACAGAGGGGAGGAGAGACAGATGTAAAAGAGAGGGAGGAGAGACAGATGTAAAACAGAGGGGGAAGAGAGATATAAAACAGAGGGAGGAGAGACCGATGTACAACAGAGCGGATGGGAGACCGATGTAAAACAGAGGGGAGGAGAGACAGATGTAAAACAGAGCGGATGGGAGACCGATGTAAAACAGAGGGGAGGAGAGACAGATGTAAAACAGAGGGGAGGAGAGACCAATGTAAAACAGAGGGGAGGAGAGACAGATGTCAAACAGAAAGGAGGAGAGACAGATGTCAAACAGAGCGGAGGAGAGACCGATGTAAAACAGAGGGGAGGAGAGACCGATGTAAAACAGAGGGGAGGAGAGACAGATGTAAAACAGAGCGGAGGAGAGACAGATGTAAAACAGAGCGGAGGGGAGACCGATGTAAAACAGAGCGGAGAAGAGACAGATGTAAAACAGAGGGGAGGAGAGACAGATGTCAAACAGAGTGGAGGAGAGACCGATGTAAAACAGAGCGGAGGAGAGACCGACGTAAAACTGAGGGGAGGAGAGACAGATGTAAAACAGAGGGGAGGAGAGACCGATGTAAAACAGAGCGGAGGAGAGACCGATGTAAAACAGAGGGGAGAAGAGACCGATGTAAAACAGAGGGGAGGAGAGACCGATGTAAAAGAGAGGGGAGGAGAGACAGATGTAAAACAGAGCGGAGGAGAGACCGATGTAAAACAGAGCGGAGTAGAGACAGCTGTAAAAGAGAAAAGAGGAGAGACAGATGTAAAACAGAGGGGAGGAGAGACAGATGTAAAACAGAGCGGGAGGAGAGACCGATGTAAAACAGAGCGGAGGAGAGACAGATGTAAAACAGAGGGGAGGAGAGACAGATGTAAAACAGAGGGGAGGAGAGACAGATGTAAAACAGAGGGGAGGAGAGACAGATGTAAAACAGAGGGGAGGAGAGACAGATGTAAAACAGAGGGGAGGAGAGACAGATGTAAAACAGAGGGGAGGAGAGACAGATGTAAAACAGAGGGGAGGAGAGACAGATGTAAAACAGAGGGGAGGAGAGACAGATGTAAAACAGAGGGGGGAAGAGAGATATAAAACAGAGGGGAGGAGAGACAGATGTAAAACAGAGCGGAGGAGAGACCGATGTAAAACAGAGCAGAGGAGAGACAGATGTAAAACAGAGCGGATGGGAGACCGATGTAAAACAGAGGGGAGGAGAGACAGATGTAAAACAGAGGGGAGGAGAGACCAATGTAAAACAGAGGGGAGGAGAGACAGATGTCAAACAGAAAGGAGGAGAGACAGATGTCAAACAGAGCGGAGGAGAGACCGATGTAAAACAGAGCGGAGGAGAGACAGATGTAAAACATAGCGGAGGGGTGACCGATGTAAAACAGAGGGGAGGAGAGACAGATGTAAAACAGAGGGGAGGAGAGACAGATGTAAAAGAGAGGGGAGGAGAGACAGATGTAAAACAGAGGGGGGAAGAGAGATATAAAACAGAGGGGAGGAGAGACCGATGTACAACAGAGCGGATGGGAGACCGATGTAAAACAGAGGGGAGGAGAGACAGATGTAAAACAGAGCGGATGGGAGACCGATGTAAAACAGAGGGGAGGAGAGACAGATGTAAAACAGAGGGGAGGAGAGACCAATGTAAAACAGAGGGGAGGAGAGACAGATGTCAAACAGAAAGGAGGAGAGACAGATGTCAAACAGAGCGGAGGAGAGACCGATGTAAAACAGAGGGGAGGAGAGACCGATGTAAAACAGAGGGGAGGAGAGACAGATGTAAAACAGAGCGGAGGAGAGACAGATGTAAAACAGAGCGGAGGGGAGACCGATGTAAAACAGAGCGGAGAAGAGACAGATGTAAAACAGAGGGGAGGAGAGACAGATGTCAAACAGAGTGGAGGAGAGACCGATGTAAAACAGAGCGGAGGAGAGACCGACGTAAAACTGAGGGGAGGAGAGACAGATGTAAAACAGAGGGGAGGAGAGACCGATGTAAAACAGAGCGGAGGAGAGACCGATGTAAAACAGAGGGGAGAAGAGACCGATGTAAAACAGAGGGAGGAGAGACCGATGTAAAAGAGAGGGAGGAGAGACAGATGTAAAACAGAGCGGAGGAGAGACCGATGTAAAACAGAGCGGAGTAGAGACAGCTGTAAAAGAGAAAAGAGGAGAGACAGATGTAAAACAGAGGGGAGGAGAGACAGATGTAAAACAGAGTGGAGGAGAGACCGATGTAAAACAGAGCGGAGGAGAGACAGATGTAAAACAGAGGGGAGGAGAGACAGATGTAAAACAGAGGGGAGGAGAGACAGATGTAAAACAGAGGGGAGGAGAGACAGATGTAAAACAGAGGGGAGGAGAGACAGATGTAAAACAGAGGGGAGGAGAGACAGATGTAAAACAGAGGGGAGGAGAGACAGATGTAAAACAGAGGGGAGGAGAGATCGATGAAAAACAGAAGGGAGGAGAGACAGATGTAAAACAGAGCGGAGGAGAGACCGATGTAAAACAGAGCGGAGGAGAGACCGATGTAAAACATAGGGGAGGAGAGAGATGTAAAACAGAGCGGAGGAGAAACAGATGTAAAACAGAGGGGAGGAGAGACAGATTTAAAACAGAGTGGAGGAGAGACCGATGTAAAACAGAAGGGAGGAGAGACCGATGTAAAACAGAGCGGAGGAGACACAGATGTCAAACAGAGCGGAGGAGAGACAGATGTAAAACAGAGCGGAGGAGAGACAGATGTAAAACAGAGGGGAGGAAAAGGTTGTCCAGATACTATATGTTGTGTCAGACAGAGAGAGAGAGAGAGAGAGAGAGAGAGATACAGAGAGAGAGAGAGAGAGACAGAGAGAGACAGAGAGAGACAGAGACAGACAGAGAGACAGAGAGACAGAGAGAGACAGAGACAGACAGAGACAGAGAGACAGAGAGACAAAGAGAGACAGAGAGAGACAGAGACAGACAGAGAGACAGAGAGAGACAGACAGAGAGAGAGAGAGACAGAGAGACAGACAGAGACAAAGAGAGAGACAAAGAGAGAGAGACAGGGAGAGAGAGACAGGGAGAGACAGAGAGAGAGAGAGAGAGAGGGAGAAAAGAAGTGCACAAAAGGGACAAAATCAAATCTGATCTTTAAAACAGCATTGTGCCCATGGTCACGATAGTAATTAGATGAAGCTCCAGTTTTTTATATTTAAAGTAAAATGTTTATCCTTTCACATGCTCCCAGATGCCTTTCAGAAAAAGAATGGTGGACACATTATCAACAATCCACCGTGTGACATTTAAACAGGAGAGTACAATCCTTGAAAAATAATCTACCCTCCCTCTCTCCGGTCCTAGCCACAATCACATCACTTTTGTACTTACTCAGAGCCCTGAGACCTATGTAACATCTAGAGCCAGCCTGAGACACACCCAGCATCCACACATGCCATATACACATGTGTTACCTGGCCCCTCAGTCCTGCAGACAGTTATAGGTCTACATTAGTTTACAGTGAGATGAATTACAGCCTGGGAAAGCTTCCAAACAATGAGTTGAAAATGCTAAAAGTATTTTTATGGCGTTGGGGGCTGTGTGTGTGTGGGTGGTTGTTTGTCACATGTTTTGAATTCATGTCTGACTTGAATCAGAGCTCTGGATGCAAGTGGGGAACACTAAAAAACGTTAATAGTTCATATTCTGACACCTGGAAGAGAGTGCCTTGACAGAGAAATCCCAGCTGTAACACTACAAAGAGTTAGAGCGTTTGAATCAAAGGTCATCTTTCATTTCCTATGGAAAAATGGCAACAAAGAATTTAATTTATCTTTCATTCCTTCAAGCCTCTTTCAATATGCCCAACCACTTACCATCTTACAGAGCGCAGCTCCTATACGATTACATTGCATACTGAAATGGTTTGAATCAATTACATAAGAAAGGTACTTCTATATGAACGTTAAGGAGGTCTACTAAGGGAGAGATAGATGGAAGAAAGCATTTCTTGGCATTGGGAATAGCATCTAAAACTTGGGCTTAGAGTGCCTTACAACAGGTCAGATCCACTATATCAGTGGTTCTCAGACCTCTCCCCAGATCCACTATATCAGTGGTTCTCAGACCTCTCCCCAGATCCACTATATCAGTGGTTCTCAGACCTCTCCCCAGATGCACTATATCAGTGGTTCTCAGACCTCTCCCCAGATCCACTATATCAGTGGTTCTCAGACCTCTCCCCAGATCCACTATATCAGTGGTTCTCCGACCTCTCCTCAGATCCACTATATCAGTGGTTCTCAGACCTCTCCTCAGATCCACTAGATCAGTGGTTCTCAGACCTCTCCTCAGATCAGTGGTTCTCAGACAGATCCACTAGATCAGTGGTTCTCAGACCTCTCCTCAGATCCACTAGATCAGTGGTTCTCAGACCTCTCCTCAGATCCACTATATCAGTGGTTCTCAGACCTCTCCTCAGATCCACTATAACAGTGGTTCTCAGACCTCTCCTCAGATCCACTATATCAGTGGTTCTCAGACCTCTCCTCAGATCCACTATATCAGTGGTTCTCAGACCTCTCCTCAGATCCACTATATCAGTGGTTCTCAGACCTCTCCTCAGATCCACTATAACAGTGGTTCTCAGACCTCTCCTCAGATCCACTAGATCAGTGGTTCTATGTATTTGCTCTAATCCAGAGCTAGCACACCTGATTCAACTTGTCAACTAATCATCATGCCCTTGATTAGATTAATCAGGTGAGCTAGTGTAACAGTGTTGCCTCCGTCCCTCTCCTTGCCCCAACCTGGGCACGAACCAGGGACCCTCTGCACACATCAACAACTGCCTCCCACTAAGCATCGTTACCATTCACTCCACAAAAGCCAGAGCAAGGGAAACTACTTCAAGGTCTTAGAGCGAGTGACGTCACCGATTGAAATGCTACAAGCGCGCACAGCTAATTAGCTAGCCATTTCACACCGGTTACACTACATCAGGGCTACCATAGCATAATGAACAGCCTGGGCATCCCTGAGGAGAGATTTGAGAACCACTGCACCAGATGGTGCACCTCTGGATTCTGAACAGCAGGCCAGTGTAAACTGGGGTCATGTGAGGCTTCAGTTCAACATAATGGTTGTAGTGTCATTAAAGTTTTGCTGGCCAGAGAGTGATGAGCTGGATAGTCTGGTGTGACACTAACACCTGGCCCAGAGCTCTGCCTCTCTGTGGAAACTACCATACATACTGACACCTCTCCCTCCTCTCCTCCTATAAACCCACCTCCAACATCTGAAAAGAACCACAAGGGAAGTAGAAGAGGAGAAATTAGTGTTGTGAGAGAGATCATGACTTATCAGGTGTGTTCTTATTTCACTGGTTTCCCAGCGACAGACAAACAGGCTGGAAGACAGGCAGACAGACAGGCAGACAGTCGAGCAGGCAGACACATAAAAAAGGAGTTACATGTCTGTCTGGCTCTGGTGTGTTTCAATTCACTGGGGGAACGCTGGGTCCTGATGTCTGGTTGATGAAGTGTTGTGCTCTGCAGAGGAGAGGGTGATGACAGCGTTTAATTCCTCTCCATGGCACAGGCCCACTGATCACCTCAGGAAGCCCCAGAGACAGCCAGATAAATCAGGCCGACCTCACAGCCTAAACAACCCAGACAAAGGAGCCCTACTGGGGGAAGGATTGGGATTGAGATGGGTGAAATGAAGGGGTTGGCACCAAACTGGAGGGTTCTGATGTCAGTGAAGCAGTCCTCTGAGATGGGTCTTGGGAAAAATGAAATTTCTATTAGTGTTGGTAACGGTTGCGTTCCTCAGGCTCTCAAATAGACTGTACACTCTACCAGACTGTATACTAGACCAGACTGTGTACAATAACAGACTGTATACTAGATCATGATGTATACTAGACCAGACTGTATACTAGACCAGACTGTATACTAGACCAGACTGTATACTAGACCAGACTGTGTACTGAACCAGACTGTGTACATTAACAAACTGTGTACTCTGCCAGACTGTGTACTCTGCCAGACTGTGTACTCTGCCAGACTGTGTACTCTGCCAGACTGTGTACTCTGCCAGACTGTGTACTCTGCCAGACTGTAAACTACACCAGACTGTATACTAGAACAGAATGTGTACAATAACACACTGCATACTAGACCAGACTGTATACTGGACCAGACTGTATACTAGACCAGACTGTATACCAGACTACACTGTGTACTATCCCAGACTGTATACTCTACCAGACTGTATACTCTACCAGACTGTAAACTACACCAAACTGTAAACTACACCAGACAGTAAACTACACCAGACAGTAAACTACACCAGACAGTAAACTACACCAGACTGTATACTCTACCAGACTGTATACTCTACCAGACTGTATACTCTACCAGACTGTATACTCTACTAGACTGTATACTCTACTAGACTGTATACTCTACCAGACTGTAAACTACAACAGACTATATACTCTACCAGACTGTATACTCTACCAGACTGTATACTCTACCAGACTGTGTACTCTACCAGACTGTGTACTCTAACAGACTGTGTACTCTAACAGACTGTGTACTCTAACAGACTGTGTACTCTACCAGACTGTGTACTCTACCAGACTGTGTACTCTAACAGACTGTGTACTCTAACAGACTGTGTACTCTACCAGACTGTATACTATACCAGACTGTAAACTACATGAGACTGTATAGTAGACCAGACTGTGTACAATAACAGACTGTATACCAGACCAGACTGTATACTAGACCAGACTGTATACTCTACCAGACTGTACACTAGACCATACTGTATACTCTAGGCCAGACTGTATACTCTACCAGACTGTATACTCTACCAGACTGTATACTCTACCAGACTGTGTACTCTGCCAGACTGTGTACTCTGCCAGACTGTATACTCTAACAGACTGTAAACTACATGACTGTATAGTAGACCAGACTGTGTACAATAACAGACTGTATACCAGACCAGACTGTATACTAAACCAGACTGTGTACTCTGCCAGACTGTAAACTACATGAGACTGTATAGTAGACCAGACTGTGTACAATAACAGACTGTATACCAGACCAGACTGTATACTAAACCAGACTGTATACTCTACCAGACTGTATACTAGACCATACTGTATACTAGGCCAGACTGTATACTAGGCCAGACTGTATACTAGGCCAGACTGTATACTAGGCCAGACTGTGTACTCTGCCAGACTGTGTACTCTGCCAGACTGTGTACTCTGCCAGACTGTGTACTCTGCCAGACTGTGTACTCTGCCAGACTGTAAACTACACCAGACTGTATACTAGACCAGAATGTGTACAATAACACACTGCATACTAGACCAGACTGTATACTGGACCAGACTGTATACTAGACCAGACTGTATACTGGACCAGACTGTATACTAGACCAGACTGTATACTAGACCAGACTGTATACTAGACCAGACTGTATACCAGACTACACTGTGTACTATCCCAGACTGTATACTCTACCAGACTGTATACTCTACCAGACTGTAAACTACACCAGACTGTATACTCTACCAGACTGTATACTCTACCAGACTGTATACTCTACCAGACTGTATACTCTACCAGACTGTATACTCTACCAGACTGTAAACTACAACATACTGTATACTCTACCAGACTGTATACTCTACCAGACTGTATACTCTACTAGACTGAAACTACAACAGACTGTAAACTACATGAGACTGTATACTATACCAGACTGTAAACTACAACAGACTGTATACTCTACCAGACTGTAAACTACAACAGACTGTATACTCTACCAGACTGTATACTCTACCAGACTGTAAACTACAACAGACTGTATACTCTACCAGACTGTAAACTACAACAGACTGTATACTCTACCAGACTGTAAACTACAACAGACTGTATACTAGACTAGACTGTATACTATACCAGACTGTAAACTACAACAGACTGTATACTCTACCAGACTGTATACTCTACCAGACTGTATACTCTAACAGACTGTATACTCTAAAAGACTGTATACTCTACCAGACAGTATACTATACCAGACTGTAAACTATAACAGACTGTATACTCTAGACTGTAAACTACAACAGACTGTATACTCTACCAGACTGTATACTAAAACAGACTGTATACTCTACCAGACTGTAAACTACAACAGACTGTATACTCTACCAGACTGTATACTCTACCAGACTGTAAACTACAACAGACTGTATACTCTACCAGACTGTAAACTACAACAGACTATATACTCTACCAGACTGTATACTCTACCAGAATGTATACACTACTAGACTGTATACTCTACCAGACTGCAAACAGACTATATACTCTACCAGACTGTAAACTACAACAGACTATATACTCTACCAGACTGTATACTCTACCAGAATGTATACACTACTAGACTGTATACTCTAACAGACTATATACTCTACTAGACTGTATACTATATCAGACTGTAAACTAAACGAGACTGTATACTCTACCAGACTGTAAACTACACCAGACTGTATACTCTACCAGACTGTAAACTACACCAGACTATATACACTACTAGACTGTAAACTACACCAGACTATATACTCTACTAGACTGTATACTCTACCAGACTGTAAACTACAACAGACTGTATACTCTACCAGACTGCAAACTACAACAGACTGTAAACTACAACAGACTGTAAACTCTACCAGACTGTAAACTAAACGAGACTGTATACTCTACCAGACTGTAAACTACAACAGACTGTATACTCTACCAGACTGTAAACTACAACAGACTGTATACTCTACTAGACTGTATACTCTACCAGACTGTAAACTACAACAGACTGTATACTCTACCAGACTGTAAACTACACCAGACTATATACTCTACTAGACTGTATACTATATCAGACTGTATACTACAACAGACTATATACTCTACCAGACTGTAAACTACAACAGACTGTATACTCTACCAGACTGTAAACTACACCAGACTATATACTCTACCAGACTGTAAACTACAACAGACTGTATACTCTACCAGACTGTAAACTACACCAGACTATATACTCTACCAGACTGTAAACTACAACAGACTGTATACTCTACCAGACTGTAAACTACACCAGACTGTATACTCTACTAGACGGTATACTACCAGACTGTGTATAGTAGACTGTACAATAACAGACTGTATACTCAGACCAGACTGTATACTAGACCAGAATGTGTACAATAACACACTGCATACTAGACCAGACTGTATACTGGACCAGACTGTATACTAGACCAGACTGTATACTGGACCAGACTGTATACTAGACCAGATTGTATACTGGATCAGACTGTATACTAGACCAGACTGTATACCAGACTACACTGTGTACTATCCCAGACTGTATACTCTACCAGACTGTATACTCTACCAGACTGTAAACTACACCAGACTGTAAACTCACCAGACTGTAAACTACACCAGACTGTATACTCTACCAGACTGTATACTCTACCAGACTGTATACTCTACCAGACTGTATACTACACCAGACAGTAAACTACACCAGACTGTATACTCTACCAGACTGTAAACTACACCAGACAGTAAACTACACCAGACTGTATACTCTACCAGACTGTATAATCTACCAGAATGTAAACTACAAAATACTGTATACTCTACCAGACTGTAAACTACAACAGACTATATACTCTACCAGACTGTAAACTACAACAGACTGTAAACTACACCAGACTGTATACTCTACCAGACTGTATACTCTACTAGACTGTATACTCTACTGACTGTATACTCTACCAGACTGTAAACTACAACAGACTGTATACTCTACCAGAATGTAAACTACAACAGACTGTATACTCTACCAGACTGTATACTTTACTAGACGGTATACTCTACTAGACTGTATACTCTACCAGACTGTAAACTACAACAGACTGTATACTCTACCAGACTGTAAACTACAACAGACTGTATACTCTACCAGACTGTAAACTACAACAGACTGTATACTCTACCAGACTGTATACTCTACCAGACTGTAAACTACAACAGACTGTAAACTACAACAGACTGTATACTCTACCAGACTGTAAACTAAATGAGACTGTATACTCTACCAGACTGTAAACTACAACAGACTATATACTCTACCAGACTGTAAACTACAACAGACTGTATACTCTACTAGACTGTATACTCTACCAGACTGTAAACTACAACAGACTGTATACTCTACTAGACGGTATACTATACCAGACTGTAAACTACATGAGACTGTATAGTAGACCAGACTGTGTACAATAACAGACTGTATACCAGACCAGACTGTATACTAGACCAGACTGTATACTCTACCAGACTGTATACTAGACCATACTGTATACTAGGCCAGACTGGAACCTAGGCCAGACTGTATACTAGGCCAGACTGGAAACTAGGCCAGACTGTATACTCTACAGACTGGATACTAGGTCAGACTGGATACTAGGTCAGACTGTATACTGTACCAGTCTGTATATTGTACCAGTCTGTATACTCTACCAGAGAGAGTTTACTAGACCAGACTGTTTACTCTACCAGACTGTATACTAGACCAGACTATATACTCTACCAGACTGTAAACTACAACAGACTGTATACTCTACCAGACTGTAAACTACACCAGACTATATACTCTACCAGACTGTAAACTACAACAGACTGTATACTCTACCAGACTGTAAACTACACCAGACTATATACTCTACCAGAATGTAAACTACAACAGACTATATACTCTACCAGACTGTATACTCTACCAGACTGTAAACTACAACAGACTGTAAACTACAACAGACTGTATACTCTACCAGACTGTAAACTAAACAGACTGTATACTCTACCAGACTGTAAACTACAACAGACTGTATACTCTACCAGACTGTAAACTACAACAGACTGTATACTCTACCAGACTGTATACTCTACCAGACTGTAAACTACAACAGACTGTATACTCTACCAGACTGTAAACTACAACAGACTGTATACTATACCAGACTGTAAACTACAACATACTGTGTACTCTACTAGACGGTATACTATACCAGACTGTAAACTACATGAGACTGTATAGTAGACCAGACTGTGTACAATAACAGACTGTATACCAGACCAGACTGTATACTAGACCAGACTGTATACTCTACCAGACTGTACACTAGACCATACTGTATACTAGGCCAGACTGTATACTAGGCCAGACTGGAACCTAGGCCAGACTGTATACTAGGACAGACTGGATACTAGGTCAGACTGGATACTAGGTCAGACTGTTTACTCTACCAGACTGTATACTAGACCAGACTGTATACTCTACCAGAGAGAGTTTACTAGACCAGACTGTTTACTCTACCAGACTGTATACTCTACCAGACTGTATACTCTACCAGACTGTAAACTACAACAGACTGTATACTCTACCAGACTGTATACTCTACCAGACTGTAAACTACAACAGACTGTATACTATACCAGAATGTAAACTAAACTACAACAGACTGTATACTATACCAGAATGTAAACTAAACAAGACTGTATACTAGGCCAGACTGTACACTAGGCCAGACTGTACACTAGGCCAGACTGTACACTAGGCCAGACTGTACACTAGGCCAGACTGTATACTAGGCTAGACTGGAAACTAGGCCAGACTGTATACTAGGCCAGACTGGAAACTAGGCCAGACTGGAAACTAGGCCAGACTGTATCCTAGGCCAGACTGTATACTAGGCCAGACTGTACACTAGGCCAGACTGTATACTGTACCAGTCTGTATATTGTACCAGAGTGTTAACTAGACCAGACTGGTAGAGTAAACAGACTGCATACTTGGTCAGACTGTATACTCTAGGCCAGACTGAATACTCTACCAGACTGTATACTAGGCCAGACTGTATACCAGACTACACTGTGTACTATCCCAGACTGTATACTTGGTCAGACGGTATACTCTACCAGACTGAATACTCTACCAGACTGTATACTAGGCCAGACTGTATACCAGACTACACTGTGTACTATCCCAGACTGTATACTCTACCAGACTGTATACTCTATCAGATTGTAAACTACACCATACTGTAAACTACACCAGACTGTATACTCTACCAGACTGTATACTCTACCAGACTGTATACTCTACTCGACTATATACTCTACCAGACTGTAAACTACAACAGACTGTATACTAAACCAGAATGTAAACAACCACAGACTATATACTCTACTAGACTATATACTATATCAGACTGTAAACTAAACGAGACTGTATACTCTACCAGACTGTATACTCTACCAGACTATATACTCTACCAGACTGTAAACTACAACAGACTGTATACTAAACCAGAATGTAAACAACCACAGACTACATACTCTACTAGACTGTATACTATACCAGACTGTAAACTATACTACCAGACTGTATACTATACCAGACTGTACTAGACTGTATACTATGTATCAGACTGTATACTACAGATTGCATACTCTACTAGACTATATACTCTACCAGACTGTAAACTACAACAGACTGTATACTAAACCAGACTGTAAACAACCACAGACTATATACTCTACCAGACTGTAAACTACAACAGACTGTATACTATATCAGACTGTAAACTAAACCAGACTGTATACTAGGCCAGAATGTAAACTACAACAGAATGTATATACTACTAGACTGTATACTCTACCATAATGTAAACTACAACAGAATGTATATACTACTAGACTGTATACTCTACCAGACTGTAAACTACAACAGACTGTATACTCTACTAGACTGTATACTCTACCAGACTGTAAACTACAACAGAATGTATACTCTACTAGACTGTATACTCTACTAGACTGTATACTCAACAGACTGTATACTCTACCAGACTGTAAACTACACCAGACTATATACTCTACCAGAATGTAAACTACAACAGAATGTATACACTACTAGACTGTATACTCTAACAGACTGTATACTCTACTAGACTGACTATACCAGACTGTAAACTACAGACTGTATAGTAGACCAGACTGTATACTAGACCAGACAGTGTACAATAACAGACTGTATACTATGCCATACTGTATACTAGGCCAGACTGTATACTAGGCCAGACTGTATACTAGGCCAGACTGTATACTAGGCCAGATTGGAAACTAGGCCAGACTGTATACTAGGCCAGACTGTATACTAGGCCAGACTGTATACTAGGCCAGACTGTATACTAGGCCAGACTGTATACTCGGACAGACTGGATACTAGGTCAGACTGGATACTAGGTCAGACTGGATACTAGGTCAGACTGTACACTCGACCAGACTGTACCAGACTGTACACTCGACCAGACTGTACACTTGACCAGACTGTGTACTCAACCAGACTGTATTCTCTACCAGACTGTATATTAGACCAGACTGCATAACACTAGACTGTATACTCAGCCAGACTGGATGCTAGACCAGACTGTATACTCTTCTACAGACAGTGTACCCGAATAACAGACTGTATACTAGGCCAGACTGTATACTAGGCCAGACTGTATACTAGGCCAGACTGTATAACAGGCCAGACTGTATAACAGGCCAGACTGTATAACAGGCCAGACTGTACATTCTACCAGACTGTATACTATACCAGACTGTGTCTATATCAGACTGTGTACTATACCAGACTGTGTACTATACCAGACTGTGTACTATACCAGACTGTGTACTATACCAGACTGTGTACTGGGCCAGACTGAAGCCACCAGCATCAGTCACTCCTCTGTGTGTATAGTACTGTACCATTTTGTATATGTATTTATTAGGGATCCCCATTAGCTGCAGCTTCTCTTCCTGGGGTCCAAACACATTATAGTACCTACGTTACATATAAAACAAAATATAAAACAGTACATCATATAACATTATTACACCACAACGTTCCATATCATGCTCAGCTGGAGCTATGGTCTGTTTAGTTTAAAAATAGCAATGTTTCCAATTAGACAGCAGCTAGGGCCGCTCTTCTATCTGGGAAAGTCATTAGGAAGGAGGTGTGTGAGAGCCATGCCAGCCCTGTGGTTACAGTATACAGGGAGAGGGAGCAGGATGCCTAATGACTGGTCTGTACTATAGTAATGTGTAGTTTATTGTGGAGCTTAATCTTCAGGCTGAATTTATAAGGTGTCCTATCAGGTTCACATGGAACAGCACTGAGGCAAATCCTTATAAAGACCATGCAGCAGGATGTATGGCTGACAGCAGCTGACATGTAACACCCTGTTTGGCTTGTAAGGCTAGATTGTAACTGCTCCTTTCCTTGTTTTACAGTTTCAGAAAATGCCTTAGTGGAAAAATGCAACACTGTAATGATGTCGCTGTAAATCTAGTGATGACTGGGGGAATGGTGGAGGGAGCGGAGGATGGAGGGAGCGGAGAGTGGACAAAGTGGAGGGTGGAAGGAGTGGAGGGTGGACGGAGTGGGGGGTGGACGGAGTGGAGGGGGCGGAGGGTGGAGGGAGGAAGGAGTGGAGGGTGGTGGGAGTGGAGAGTGGAGGGAGGGAGGGTGGAGGGAGTGGAGGGTGGAGGGAGTGGAGGGTGGAGGGGAGTGGAGGGGAGGAGGGAGGGAGTGGAGGGTGGAGGGAGGGAGTGGAGAGTGGAGACAGGGAGTGGAGAGTGAAGGGAGGCAGTGGAGGGAGTGGAGGGTAGGGGAGTGGAGGGAGTGGAGGGTGGAGGGAGGAGGGAGTGGAGGGAGTGGAGGGAGTGAGGGAGTGGAGGGAGTGGAGGGTAGAGGGAGTGGAGGGAGTGGAGGGTGCACTGTAGCTTTCCATATCCTTAATTGGAGAGGAATCTAAAAGCCTCTCTGTGCCATGAATCATAACAGTGTCTGGTAGTTGCTCTGCTTGTTCAATGCAATCACTTTCATTTATTCAATAAACAAACAACGTTCTTCACCGGGTCCTCCATAACTCAGTCTCTCTAAGCTGTTGATGTTTCCCATGGCAGAGGAAAGAGAGCAGAAATCTAAAACTATTAATATGTTTACTTAACCTGCAGACCCTTGTTTCATACCTTGATTGATCGAGTCATGGGGCAATTATGTGATTCCAGCGGAGGGACATTTCAGAACCAGTAAACAAGCCATTACATCTGAGCCTTTCCTTCCTCTGAATGATCCAAAACAAATATAGGTGTAGTTAGGGTTCTCCCCTCACCGCAGACCCATATCCTGTTGGTCTTCCTGCCACTGCCCCGTAGGTACATGGGTTGGGTTGCCCCTGGTCGTCGGTCTGTCTTTGGTTCATAACGACCTCCAGAACGACCTCTGGTGACCTCTGTAATGGGCAGGGCCGAGGGGGCTGTGTAGAAAGGGCCCAGCCGTCAGGTCTGCTTAATGGCAGGGTGGATGGAGAACTGAGAGAAAGGAAGGAAGTAGCAAATCTGAGAGAGTAGATGCTTCCCATGTGTCAGTGGCCCTGAGTGTCTTGATCATGACATGGCCTCGACTGCAATACAAACACCAAATAAAGCAATATTTTACTCTACTGCCATGACAAATAAGAGAAACCCAGAGATGATAAGACAAGATCTTATCTGAAGGAGGGGATCTGTCACAAAGATCAGAATTTGAGTTTTGGAATTGAACCTGCCTCTGGTCTAGTAATTTACACTGAACAAAAATAGAATTGCAACATATAAAGTGCTAGTTCCATGTTTCATGAGCTGAAATAAAACATGCCAGAAATGTTCCATATGCACAAAAAGCTTATTTCTCTCAAATTTTGTGCACAAATTTGTTTACATCCCTGTTACTGAGCATTTCTACTTTGCCAAGATAATCCATCCCCCTGACAGGTGTGACATATCAAGAAGCTGATTAAACAGCATGATCATTACACAGGTGCGCCTTGTAGTGGGGACTATAAAAAGGCCACTCTAAAATGTGCAGTTTTGTCACACAACACAATGCCACAGATGTCTCAAGTTGAGGGAGCGTGCAATTGGCATGCTGACTGCAGGATTGTCCACCAGAGCTGTTGCCAGAGAAGCTGCCTCGGGTCATTTTAGAGAATTTGGCAGTACGCACAACCGGACTAAAAACAGCAGACCAGCTGATAAAACTGAGGAGTGTCTGTCAAATAATAAAGCACTTTGTGTCAAAAAACTCATTCTGATTGGCTGTAATTGTAACTCTGTGAAATCTTGAGATTGTTGCATGTTGCGTCTATAATTTTGTACAATATAGTTTACATGACCATAAACTGTGAGGAACAAGTGTAGTGCAGCTGTCAGCCCTTGGTGTCCTCATCGCCAAACTCTAAAGTGGATTATATACAGACCTGTGTTTCTAACTTGGTACTGAACCTTTATGAAAACCATATCAACTTGTTCTACATCCCTATTTTTATTTCACCTTAATTTAACCAGGTAGGCTAGTTGAGAACAAGTTCTCATTTGCAACTGCGACCTGACCAAGATAAAGCAAAGCAATTCGACACATACAACACATGGATAAACAAAACATAGTCAATAATACAGTAGAACAAAAGAAAACAAAAAGTCTATGTACAGTGAGTGCAAATGAGGTAAGATGAGGAAGGCAATAAATAGGCCATGTTGGCAAAGTAATTACAATATAGCAATTAAACACTGGAATGGTAGATGTGCAGAAGATGAATGTGCAAGTAGAGATACTGGGGCACTTGTGAAGGTGGTAAATGACATTTTAATGGCATCGGACCGAGGCTCTGCATCTGTCCTTGTGCTCCTAGACCTTAGTGCTGCTTTTGATACCATCGATCTCCACATTCTTTTGGAGAGATTGGAAACCCAAATTGGTCCACACGGACAAGTTCTGGCCTGGTTTAGATCTTATCTGTCGGAAAGATATCAGTTTGTCTCTGTGAATGGTTTGTCCTCTGACAAATCAACTGTAAATTTCGGTGTTCCTCAAGGTTCCGTTTTGGGACCACTATTGTTTTCACTATATATTTTACCTCTTGGGGATGTTGTTCGAAAACATAATGTTAACTTTCACTGCTATGCGGATGACACACAGCTGTACATTTCAATGAAACATGGTGAAGCCCCAAAATTGCCCTTGCTAGAAGCATGTGTTTCAGACATAAGGAAGTGGATGGCTGCAAACTTTCTACTTTTAAACTCGGACAAAACAGAGATGCTTGTTCTAGGTCCCAAGAAACAAAGAGATCTTCTGTTGAATCTGACAATTAATCTTAATGGTTGTACAGTCATCTCAAATAAAACTGTGAAGGTCCTCGGCGTTACTCTGGACCCTGATCTCTCTTTTGAAGAACATATCAAGACCATTTCAAGGACAGCTTTTTTCCATCTACGTAACATTGCAAAAATCAGAAACTTTCTGTCCAAAAATGATGCAGAAAAATTAATCCATGCTTTTGTCACTTCTAGGTTAGACTACTGCAATGCTCTACTTTCCGGCTACCCGGATAAAGCACCAAATAAACTTCAGTTGGTGCTAAATACGGCTGCTAGAATCCTGACTAGAACCAAAATATTTGATCATATTACTCCAGTGCTAGCCTCTCTACACTGGCTTCCTGTCAAAGCAAGGGCTGATTTCAAGGTTTTACTGCTAACCTACAAAGCATTACATGGGCTTGCTCCTACCTATCTCTCTGATTTGGTCCTGCCGTACATACCTACACATACGCTATGGTCACAAGACGCAGGCCTCCTAATTGTCCCTAGAATTTCTAAGCAAACAGCTGGAGGCAGGGCTTTCTCCTATAGAGCTCAATTTTTATGGAACGGTCTGCCTACCCATGTCAGAGACGCAAACTCGGTCTCAACCTTTAAGTCTTTACTGAAGACTCATCTCTTCAGTGGGTCATATGATTGAGTGTAGTCTGGCCCAGGAGTGGGAAGGTGAACGGAAAGGCTCTGGAGCAACGAACCGCCCTTGCTGTCTCTGCCTGGCCGGTTCCCCTCTTTCCACTGGGATTCTCTGCCTCTAACCCTATTACAGGGGCTGAGTCACTGGCTTACTGGGGCTCTCTCATGCCGTCCCTGGAAGGGGTGCGTCACCTGAGTGGGTTGATTCACTGATGTGGTCATCCTGTCTGGGTTGGCGCCCCCCTTGGGTTGTGCCGTGGCGGAGATCTTTGTGGGCTATACTCAGCCTTGTCTCAGGATGGTAAGTTGGTGGTTGAAGATATCCCTCTAGTGGTGTGGGGGCTGTGCTTTGGCAAAGTGGGTGGGGTTATATCCTTTCTGTTTGGCCCTGTCTGGGGGTGTCCTCGGATGGGGCCACAGTGTCTCCTGACCCCTCCTGTCTCAGCCTCCAGTATTTATGCTGCAGTAGTTTGTGTCGGGGGGCTAGGGTCAGTTTGTTATATCTGGAGTACCTCTCCTGTCCTATTCGGTGTCCTGTGTGAATCTAAGTGTGCGTTCTCTAATTCTCTCTTTCTCTCTCTCTCTCTCGGAGGACCTGAGCCCTAGGACCATGCCCCAGGACTACCTGACATGATGACTCCTTGCTGTCCCCAGTCCACCTGACCGTGCTGCTGCTCCAGTTTCAACTGTTCTGCCTATTATTATTCGACCATGCTGGTCATTTATGAACATTTGAACATCTTGGCCATTTTCTGTTATAATCTCCACCCGGCACAGCCAGAAGAGGACTGGCCACCCCACATAGCCTGGTTCCTCTCTAGGTTTCTTCCTAGGTTTTGGCCTATCTAGGGAGTTTTTCCTAGCCACCGTGCTTCTACACCTGCATTGCTTGCTGTTTGGGGTTTTAGGCTGGGTTTCTGTACAGCACTTTGAGATATCAGCTGATGTACGAAGGGCTATATAAATACATTTGATTTGATTTGATTTGACTGGGGTGCAAAGGAGCAAGATAAATAAATAAATACAGTATGGGGATGAGGTAGGTAGATAGATGGGCTGTTTACAGATGGGCTATGTACAGGTGCAGTGATCTGTGAGCTGCTCTGACAGCTGGCGCTTAAAGTTAGTGAGGGAGATGTCAGTCTCCAGCTTCAGAGATTTTGCAGTTCGTTCCAGTCATTGGCAGCAGAGAACTGGAAGGAAAGACAACCAAAGGAGGAATTGGCTTTGGGGGTAACCAGTGAGATATACCTGCTGGAGCGCGTGCTACAAGTGGGTGCTGCTATGGTGATCAGTGAGCTGAGATAAGGCGGGGGCTTTACCTAGCAGAGACTTGTAGATAACCTGTAGCCAGTGGGTTTGGCGACGAGTATGAAGCGAGGGCCAACCAACGAGAGCGTACAGGTCGCAATGGTGGGTAGTATATGGGGCTTTGGTGACAAAACGGATGTCACTGTGATAGACTGCATCCAGTTTGTTGAGTAGAGTGTTGGAGGCTATTTTATAGATGGCATCACCGAAGTCGAGAATCGGTAGGATGGTCAGTTTTATGAGGGTATGTTTGGCAGCATGAGTGAAGGAAGCTTTATTGTGATATAGGAAGCCGATTCTACATTTCATTTTGGATTGGAGATGCTTAATGTGAGTCTGGAAGGAGAGTTTACAGTCTAACCAGACACCTAGGTATTTGTAGTTGTCCACGTATTCTAAGTCAGAGCCGTTCAGAGTAGTGATGCTGGACGGGCGAGTAGGTGCGGGCAGTGACCGGTTGAATAGCATGCATTTAGTTTTACTTGCGTTTAAGAGCAGTTGGAGGCCACGGAAGGAGAGTTGTATGGCATTTAAGCTCATCTGGAGGTTAGTTAACACATTGTCCAATGAGGGGCCAGAAGTATACAGAATGATGTCATCTGCATAGAGGTGTATCAGAGAATCACCAGCAGCAAGAGCAACGTCATTGATATATACAGAGAAGAGAGTCGGCCTGAGGATTGAACCCTGTGGTACCCCCATAGAGACTGCCAGAGGTCTGAACAACAGGCCCTCCGATTTGACACACTGAACCAGGCGAGGCAATCATTTGAGAAACCAAGGCTGTCGAGTCCGCCAATAAGAATGTGGTGATTGACAGAGTCGAAAGCCTTGGCCAGGTCGATGAATACGGCTGCACAGTAATGTCTCTTATCGATGGCGGTTATGATGTCATTTAGAACCTTGAGCGTGGCTGAGGTGCACCCATGATCAGCTCTGAAACCAGATTGCATGGCGGAGAAGGTACGGTGGGATTCAAAATGTTTGGTAATCTGTTTGTTAACTTGGCTTTCGAAGACCTTAGAAAGATAGGGTAGAATAGATATAGGTCTGTAGCAGAGTGTCACCCCCTTTGAAGAGGGGGATGACCGCGGCAGCTTTCCAATCTTTGGGAATCTCAGACGATACAAAAGAGAGGTTAAACAGGCTAGTAATAGGGGTTGCAATAATTTCGGCAGATAAGTTTAGAAAGAGAGGGTCCAGATTGTCTAGCCCGACTGATTTGTAGAGGTCCAGATTTTGCAGCTCTTTCAGAACATCAGCTATCTGGATTTGGGTGAAGGAGAAATGGTGGGTGCTTTGGCGGATTGCTGTGGAGTGTGCCGGGCAGTTGACCGGGGTAGGGGTAGCCAGGTGGAAAGCATGGCCAGCCGTAGATAAATGCTTATTGAAATTCTCAATTATAGTGGATTTATGGGTGGTGACAGTGTTTCCAAGCCTCAGAGCAGTGAGCAGCTGGGAGGAGGTGCTCTTATTCTCCGTGGACTTTACAGTGTCCCAGAACTTTTTTGAGTTTGTGTTGCAGGATGCAAATATCTGTTTGAAAAATCTTGCCTTAGCTTTCATAACTGCCTGTGTATATTTGTTCCTAACTTTCCTGAAAAGTTGCATATCACGGGGGCTATTTGATGCTAATGCAGTACTCCACAGGATGTTTTTGTGCTGGTCAAGGGCAGACACGTCTGGAGTAAACCAAGGACTGTATCTATTCCTAGTTCTACATTTTTTGAATGGGGCATGCTTATTTAAGATGGTGAGGATGGCACTTTTAAAGAATAGCCTGGCATCATCTACTGATGGGATGAGGTCAATGTCATTCCAGGATATCCCGGCCAGGTCGATTAGAAAGGCCTGCTCGCAGAAGTGTTTTAGGGAGCGTTTGACAGTGATGAGGGGCTGTCGTTTGGTCGCAGACCCATTACGGATGCAGGCAATGAGGCAGTGATCTCAGAGATCTTGTTTGAAAACAGCAGAGGTGTATTTGGAGGGCGAGTTAGTTAGGATGACATCTGTGAGGGTGCCCGTGTTTACGGATTTGGAGTTTACCTGGTAGGTTCATTGATAATTTGTGTGAGATTGAGGGCATCAAGCTTGGATTGTAGGATGGCCGGGGTGTTAAGCATGTCCCAGTTTAGGGCACCTAGTAACACAAGCTCAGAAGATAGATGGGGGGCATTCAATTCACATATGGTATCGAGGGCACAGCTGGGGGCAGAGGGAGGTCTATAGCAAGCGGCAACAATGAGAGACTTGTTTCTGGAAAGGTGCATTTTTAGAAGTAGAAGCTCGAATTGTTTGGGTACAGACTTGGATCGTAAAACAGAACTCTGCAGGCTATCTTTGCAGTAGATTGCAACACCCCCTTTGGCAATTCTATCTTGGCAGAAAATGTTATAGTTAGCAATGGAGATTTCAGCGTTTTCAGTGGTTTTCCTAAGCCAGGATTCAGACACGGCTAAGACATCCGGGTTGTCAGAGTGTGCTAAAGCAGTAAGTAAAACAAACTTAGGGAGTAAGCTTCTAATGTTAACATGCATGAAACCAAGGCTTTTACGGTTACAGAAGTCAACAAATGAGAGCACCTGGGGAGTGGGAGTGGAGCTAGGCACTGCAGGACCTGGATTAACCTCTACATCGCCAGAGGAACAGAGGAGAAGTAGGATAAGGGTACAGCTAAATGCTATACGATCTGGCCGTCTAGCACGTTCGAACAGAGTAAAAGGAGCAGGTTTCTGGGCACGATAGCATAGATTCAAGGCATAGTGTACAGACAAAGTTAAGGTAGGATGTGAGTACATTGGAGGTAAACATAGGCATTGAGGATTGATGAGAGAGATATAGTCTATAGAGATGTTTAAACCAGGTGATGTCATCACATATGTAGGAGGTGGAACAACATGGTTGGTTAAGGCATATTGAGCAGGGCTAGAGGCTCTAACGACAATCTAATGACAACCATATCAACTTGTTCAACATCCTAATCTAATGACAACCATATCAACTTGTTCTACATCCTAATGACAACCATATCAACTTGTTCTACATCCCAATCAAATGACAACCATATCAACTTGGGCTACATCCCAATCTAATGACAACCATATCAACTTGGGCTACATCCCAATCTAATGACAACCATATCAACTTGGGCTACATCCCAATCTAATGACAACCATATCAACTTGGGCTACATCCCAATCTAATGACAACCATATCAACTTGGGCTACATCCCAATCTAATGACAACCATATCAACTTGGGCTACATCCCAATCTAATGACAACCATATCAAGTTGAGCTACATCCCAATCTAATGACAACCATATCAACTTGGGCTACATCCCAATCTAATGACAACCATATCAACTTGGGCTACATCCCAATCTAATGACAACCATATCAACTTGAGAGAGGTATGGAGTGGTTACAAGACGAGACGTGTTGACTTTAAGTCATTATCAGTCTCGCCTCCAGCCACAATAATCAAGATCAGAGGTAGTGGCATACTCTATCAGGGCTGCTCACTGACCTACAATATTAGAGATACAGATGAGTCAGTCACACTCACCTGGAGAGAGAGAGAGAGAGAGAGAGAGAGAGACACACACAGGGCGAGACACAGAGCGAGAGCCAGAGAGAGATACAGATAGTGAGACAGAGACAGAGACAGAGAGATACAGAGACAGAGTGAGAGACAGAGCGAGAGAGAGAGAGACAGAGTGAGATACAGGGAGAGACAGGGAGAGAGACAGGGAGAGAGACAGAGAGACACAGAGCGAGACATAGAACGAGACACAGAACGAGACACAGAACGAGACACAGAACGAGAGCCAGAGAGAGATACAGAGAGAATACAGAGAGACAGAGAGATATACAGAGAGATACAGAGAGAGAGAGAGACAGAGAGACAGACCGAGAGACACCTCACTTGCTTTGGCAATGTTATCACGTTTCCCATCCCAATAAAGCCCCTTAAATTGAATTGAGAGACAGACAGAGATACAGAGAGACAGATACAGAGAGACAGATACAAAGAGACAGAGAGAGAGACAGAGAGAGAGACAGAGAGAGACAGAGAGAGAGAGAGAGACAGAGAGATACAGAGAGAGAGACAGACAGATACAGAGAGAGACAGAGAGATACAGAGAGATACAGAGAGAGATACAGAGAGATACAGAGAGAGATACAGAGAGAGAGAGAGAGAGTGACAGACAGAGAGAGTGACAGAGAGAGAGAGAGTGAGGTCTGGGGTCTGCTCACCAACCAAGACTTCACAAAATGGGACAAACACCAAATTGAGACTCTGCACGCAGAATTCTGCAAAAATATCCTCCGTGTACAACGCAGAACACCAAATAATGCATGCAGAGCAGAATTAGGCCGATACCCACTAATTATCAAAATCCAGAAAAGAGCCGTTAAATTCTATAACCACCTAAAAGGAAGCGATTCTAAAACCTTCCATAACAAAGCCATCACCTACAGAGAGATGAACCTGGAGAAGAGTCCCCTAAGCAAGCTGATCCTGGGGCTCTGTTCACAAACACAAACACACCCCACAGAGCCGCAGGACAGCAGCACAATTAGACCCAACCAAATCATGAGAAAACAAAAAGATAATTACTTGACACATTGGAAAGAATTAACAAAAAAACAGAGCAAACTAGAATGCTATTTGGCCCTACACAGAGAGTACACAGCGGCAGAATACCTGACCACTGTGACTGACCCAAAATTAAGGAAAGCTTTGACTATGTACAGACTCAGTGAGCATAGCCTTGCTATTGAGAAAGGCCGCCGTAGGCAGACATGGCTCTCAAGAGAAGACAGGCTATGTGCTCACTGCCCACAAAATGAGGTGGAAACTGAGCTGCACTTCCTAACCTCCTACCCAATGTATGATCTTATTAGAGAGACATATTTCCCTCAGATTACATAGATCCACAAAAATTCAAAAACAAATCAAATTTTGATAAACTCCCATATCTACTGGGTGAAATTCCACAGTGTGCCATCACAGCAGCAAGATTTGTGACCTGTTGCCACAAGAAAAGGGCAACCAGTGAAGAACAAACACCATTGTAAATACAACCCATATTTATGCTTATTCATTTTCCCTTGTGTACTTTAACCATTTGTACATTGTTACAACACTGTATATATATAAAGACATTACAAATGTCATATTATATACAGTGTGTATATAGATATATATACACACACTGTATATAATATGACATTTGTAATTTCTTTATTGTTTTGAAACTTCTGTATGTGTAATGTTTACTGTTAATTTTTATTGTTTATTTCACTTTTGTATATTATCTACCTCACTTGCTTTGGCAATGTTAACACATGTTTCCCATGCCAATAAAGCCCCCTTGAATTGAATTGATACAGAGAGAGAAAGATAGATAGAGAGAGAGAGAGATACAGATAGAGAGAGAGAGACAGAAAGACAGAGACAGAGAGAGACAGAAACACATAGACAGAGAGACAGTTTAGTTCAAGTATGATCCAGGAAGTTACGTTTCGTTTGGAGAGATTAGGTCCAACTTGAACTTGAGATCTGTCACACTAAATGAAACATCTGCTGTCACAAGCACACACACTGTACAGTACGCCTTAGAGATTACAGTTTTACAGCACAATATCAGCCATAAATATGTTAGACTGGACTGGGCTGCCTGATGTGAATTACTGCAGTGAGCAGAGATCACATCTTTCTGCTCTGCTCTCACCTGATCTGAAAAGGACATCAGCCATCAGGCTGCCCTCAGACTAGGGTCAGAACCTCCGAGCCTCAGCAGAGCCTTGTAAACCTGTTCTCCAGGAGACATGGTGTTTACGATAGACCTGGGAGAGAGGCCCACACCTGGAAACCATTCATATCCCTCCCTTCTCTCTAAAAGTGTGTGTGTGTGTGTGTGTGTGTGTGTGTGTGTGTGTGTGTGTGTGTGTGTGTGTGTGTGTGTGTGTGTGTGTATGTGTGTATGTGAGTGTATGTGTGTGTAGTGTCTAAATACAGAATGTAGGCCTACATGTGTGTATGTGTGTGTAGTGTCTAAATACAGAATGTAGGCCTACGTGTGTGTGTGTGTAGTGTCTAAATACAGAATGTAGGCCTACGTGTGTGTAGTGTCTAAATACAGAATACATGTGTGTATTTCTGTGCAGTGTATATGTTTATGGCACCTATCCCTGTAACATCTGTGAAAGGCAACCCTCGTTGACCCCATTCAACTCTCCACCCTTGTCGTCAGTCGAGCATCATAATAACCCTGTCAGACAGCTCCTCCAGTCTGTTTGCTGTTAGAAACAGAGGTGACAGCTAGCGTGTGTTTGTTTATTTCCCCAGTGCTTTGGGTATCCTCAACACAAAATAGCTGTTTATGAGTTTTGGATGCACTCTCTAATCTGTGGTTGTAATCTAGGTCCCAAAACTCCCACAATGATACGAGTGATGGAAACATACACCCCTAAACCTCATAACCACAACTCACCCTGTTACAGGAGAACTTTCCTGCAACCAAGGAAGTTTTGACTTAGTAGAGTATACTTAGTCGAGTATACTTAGTAGAGTATTTGGAATTTCTGACTTGATTTTCTCTTGTATCAACCCCTCCAACAATGTCCATTAATTATAATCCACATAATAATTCATATTTCTTGCTGTAAATATAGTAAATATGTATACCATGATTTCTTCTTTGAATTTCTACAAACAGTGGTTTGTAACTTTGTTGATTCATTACACATGGAAATATTCACATATTGGCAAAATTATGAAAATAGTAGTTTGTTTGTCCAGATAATGATGATGAATGACCAAACGTCCTGTGGAGCAGGTGTCTGCAGCACAGACCTACAGGTTCTCTCACCAGGCTTTGGGGAGCCCTGCTCTGCTCTGATTCCTGAGTTGGTTCCATGTGGATACAGAGCCCATTAACCCCAGTATGACCTCCACCTCTCCTGCCCCATAACTCCCAGTTACAGTAACTAGGCCCTGGCCTCCATGCTCTCCATGGAAACGTACCTGAGTGTGAGCTCTCCATCACCCTCTCACTTTTCTTCCCCACTCTCTCTCTCTTTATAGACGGACCCATCGAAACAGACACTCTTTCGTTGGGTCCATGTTAAACAGGGATTTTATCAAACATAATATTCTAGATTCTCACAGGAGATATCATCTGAGATCTCCAAACAGAATACAGAGTAGAGTAGAAGATATATCACACTGTGAACAGAGCCTATACATCAAGCCATAGTACACGCCATGGGCCTTCACTGTGATAAATATTCACCAGACCGTAACAATGTTTAAAGATGGTACAAAAAGAATACTTTTCACTGGTTATCCCAGTGGGACTTAGATGCATTGGGTGTTTAAAGTAAACAGCTTATCTTTGGACACGTTATTTAACAGGGGATCAACTCAGTCCCTGATTGATTGAAACTGAAGCCTCCAGGACTCATCTTATCTCACACATCTGACAACAACCTGTCCTGTTTCAGCTCTACTGTCCTGACTGCAGTTTTCAGTGTAGAGAGGGAGACAGGGAGAGAGAGAGAGAGAGAGACAGAGAGAGACAGAGAGAGAGACAGAGAGAGCGAGAGAGAGACAGAGAGAGAGGGAGACAGAGAGAGAGAGACAGAGAGAGAGAGACAGAGAGAGAGGGAGACAGAGAGGGAGAAATAGAGACAGAGAGAGAGAGACAGAGAGAGGGAGAAATAGAGAGAGAGAGAGACAGAGAGAGACAGACAGAGAGAGACAGAGAGAGACAGAGAGAGAGAGACAGAGAGAGAGGGAGACAGAGAGGGAGAAATAGAGACAGAGAGAGAGGACAGAGAGAGGGAGAAATAGAGACAGAGAGAGAGAGAGACAGAGAGAGGGAGAAATAGAGAGAGAGAGACAGAGAGACAGACAGAGAGAGACAGAGAGGGAGACAGAGAGGAGACAGAGAGGGAGACAGAGAGAGACAGAGAGAGAGACAGAGAGGGAGACAGAGAGAGGGAGACAGAGAGGGAGACAGAGAGGGAGACAGAGAGGGAGACAGAGAGGAGACAGAGAGGGAGACAGAGAGACAGAGAGAGGAGAGAGAGAGTTGGAGAGAGAGCCACAGACATAGACAGAGAGAGACACTCATCTCTACCCCATAGATTGAGACACTTAACTCAGAGACAAAGCGGTCCAGACCCTCCGCAGGGAGCCGTTCACTGCATGGAACAGAGACACAGAGAAAATGGAATGTGTGTGCATGAATGAATGCATGTGTATGGCAGATTGAAACACATATCAATACATGTAAGTGACCAGCTGTGCAGTGACACACAAACACACACACACCACAGCATCATAAACCCTAAAGGGTGTCTATTCAGGCTCATTAGTGGTCAGGTAGGGGGACTAAAAGGAAAGGGGCACAGGCCATTACAGGAAGTACCTGCATCTCACTCCGCAGCCCACCACTCTATTCCACCTCCCCATCCTCTATCCTCACCCATCACATTCACGTAGAAGAACCTCTATACCATCTCCTTAAAAGCTCTCTGCCGTATCAGAAATCAACATTGATGAGATTAGAGAGAAAGTGGTGGGCAGACAGGCCTGCAGTAGGGGAGAGAGGGTGTGTGGTGGCCTGCAGTAGGGGGAGAGGGGTGTGTGGTGGCCTACAGTAGGGGAGAGAGGGTGTGTGGTGGCCTGCAGTGGGGAGAGGGGTGTAGGGGCCTGCAGTAGGGGGAGAGAGGGTGTGTGGTGGCCTGCAGTGGGGAGAGAGGGTGTGTGGTGGCCTGCAGTGGAGAGAGGGGTGTAGGGGCCTGCAGTAGGGGAGAGAGGGTGTGTGGTGGCCTGCAGTGGGGAGAGGGGTGTAGGGGCCTGCAGTAGGGGGAGAGGGTGTGTGGTGGCCGCAGTGGGGAGAGGGGTGTAGGGGCCTGCAGTGGGAAGATAAGGGTGGGGGCCTGCAGGGAAGAGAAGGGTGGGGGCCTGCAGTGGGAGAGAGAGGGTGGAGCCTGCAGCGGAGAGAGAGGGGGAGGCCTGCAGCGGAGGAGAGAGGGTGGAGGCCTGCAGTGGAGAGAGGGGTGGGGCCTGCAGCGGAGAGAGGGGTGGGGCCTGCAGCGGAGAGAGAGGGGTGGAGGCCTGCAGCGGAGAGAGGGGTGGGGAGGCCTGCAGCGGAGAGAGAGGGGGTGGAGGCCTGCAGCGGAGAGAGAGGGGGTGGAGGCCTGCAGCGGAGAGGGGGGTGGAGGCCTGCAGCGGAGAGAGGGTGGAGGCCTGCAGCAGAGAGAGAGGGGTGGGGGCCTGCAGCGGAGAGAGAGAGGGTGGAGGCCTGCAGCGGAGAGAGGGTGGAGGCCTGCAGCGGAGAGAGAGAGGGTGGAGGCCTGCAGCGGAGAGAGGGGTGGAGGCCTGCAGCGGAGAGAGAGGGGTGGAGGCCTGCAGCGGAGAGAGAGGGTGGAGGCCTGCAGCGGAGAGAGAGGGTGGAGGCCTGCAGCGGAGAGAGAGGGGTGGAGGCCTGCAGCGGAGAGAGAGGGTGGGTGGCCTGCAGCGGAGAGAGAGGGGTGGAGGCCTGCAGCAGAGAGAGAGGGGTGGAGGCCTGCAGCGGAGAGAGAGGGGTGGAGGCCTGCAGCGGAGAGAGAGGGGTGGAGGCCTGCAGCGGAGAGAGAGGGTGTGTGGGAGCCTGCAGCGGAGAGAGAGGGGTGGAGGGCCTGCAGCGGAGAGAGAGGGGTGGAGGCCTGCAGCGGAGAGAGAGGGGTGGGGGCCTGCAGCCGGAGAGAGGGGTGGAGGCCTGCAGCGGAGAGAGAGGGGTGGGGGCCTGCAGCGGAGAGAGAGGGGTGGAGGCCTGCAGCGGAGAGAGAGGGTGTGGGAGCCTGCAGCGGAGAGAGAGGGGTGGAGGCCTGCAGCGGAGAGAGGGGTGGAGGCCTGCAGCGGAGAGAGAGGGGGTGGAGGAGCCTGCAGCGGAGAGAGGGGGTGGAGGCCTGCAGCGGAGAGAGAGGGGTGGAGGCCTGCAGCGGAGAGAGAGGGGTGGAGGCCTGCAGTGGAGAGAGAGGGGTGGGAGCCTGCAGCCGGAGAGAGAAAGTGTGAGGGCGGGAGGCCTGCAGCGGAGAGAGAGTGTGGTGGGAGCCTGCAGTGGAGAGAGAGAGAGCGGAGAGGTGGGTGGAGAGCCTGCAGCGGAGAGAGAGGGTGGAGGTCCTGCAGCGGAGAGAGGGGTGTGTGGTGGCCTGCAGCGGAGAGAGAGAGGGTGGTGGCCTGCAGCGGAGAGAGAGGGGTGGGAGCCTGCAGCGGAGAGAGGGGTGAGGCCTGCAGCGGAGAGAGAGGGGTGGGAGCCTGCAGCGGAGAGAGAGGGTGGGAGCCTGCAGCGGAGAGAGAGGGTGTGAGCCTGCAGCGGAGAGAGGGGTGGGAGCCTGCAGCGGAGAGAGAGGGGTGGGAAAACGCAGCGGAGAGAGAGGGTGGAGCCTGCAGTGGAGAGAGGGGGTGGGAGCCTGCAGCGGAGAGAGAGGTGGGGCCTGCAGAGAGAGGGGGTGGGGCCTGCAGCGGAGAGAGAGGGTGGGAGCCTGCAGCGGAGAGAGAGGGTGGAGCCTGCAGCGGAGAGAGAGGGGTGGAGCCTGCAGCGGAGAGGAGGGTGGAGCCTGCAGCAGAGAGAGAGAGGGTGGGAGCCTGCAGCGGAGAGAGGGTGGAGCCTGCAGCGGAGAGAGAGGGTGGAGCCTGTAGCGGAGAGAGAGAGGGGTGGGAGCCTGCAGCGGAGAGAGAGGGTGGGAGCCTGCAGCGGAGAGAGGTGGAGAGAGAGAGGGTGGGAGCTCCAGTGGAGAGAGGGGTGGAGCCTGCAGCGGAGAGGGGGTGGGAGCCGCAGCGGAGAGAGAGGGTGGGGCCTTGCAGTGGAGAGAGAGGGTGGAGGCCTGCAGCGGAGAGAGAGGGGTGGGAGCCTGCAGTGGAGAGAGGGGGTGGAGCCTGCAGCGGAGAGAGAGGGGTGGAGGCCTGCAGCGGAGAGAGACGGGTGGAGGCCTGCAGCAGAGAGAGAGGGTGTGGAGCCTGCAGCGGAGAGAGAGAGGGTGGAGGCCTGCAGCGGAGAGAGGGGTGGGGCTGCAGCGGAGAGAGAGGGGTGGGGGGCCTGCAGCGGAGAGAGAGGGTGGGTGGCCTGCAGCGGAGAGAGAGGGGTGGAGGCCTGCAGCGGAGAGAGAGGGTGGGGCCTGCAGCGGAGAGAGGGTGGAGGCCTGCAGCGGAGAGAGAGGGGTGGAGGCCTGCAGCGGAGAGAGAGAGGGTGGAGGCCTGCAGCAGAGAGAGGGTGGAGCCCTGCAGCGGAGAGAGAGGGGTGGAGGCCTGCAGCGGAGAGAGAGGGTGGGAGCCTGCAGTCGAGAGAGAGGGTGGAGGCCTGCAGCGGAGAGAGAGGTGGAGGCCTGCAGTGGAGAGAGAGGGTGGAGGCCTGCAGTGGAGAGAGAGGGTGGGTGGCCTGCAGCGGAGAGAGAGGGGTGGGGCCTGCAGCGGAGAGAGAGGGGTGGAGGCCTGCAGCGGAGAGAGAGGGGTGGAGGGCCTGCAGCGGAGAGAGGGGGTGGGGTGGCCTGCAGTGGAGAGAGAGGGTGTGTGGTGGCCTGCAGCGGAGAGAGAGGGGTGGAGGCCTGCAGCGGAGAGAGAGGGGTGGAGGCCTGCAGCGGAGAGAGAGGGGTGGAGGCCTGCAGCGGAGAGAGAGGGGTGGAGGCCTGCAGCGGAGAGAGAGGGGGAGGCCTGCAGCGGAGAGAGAGGGTGGAGGCCTGCAGCGGAGAGAGAGGGGTGGAGGCCTGCAGCGGAGAGAGAGGGGTGGGGGTCCTGCAGCTGGAGAGAGAGAGGGGTGGAGGCCTGCGGGCGGAGAGAGAGGGGTGGAGGCCTGCAGTGGAGAGAGAGGGTGTGGTGGGAGCCTGCAGCGGAGAGAGGTGGAGGCCTGCAGCGGAGAGAGAGGTGGAGGGCCTGCAGCGGAGAGAGAGGGGTGGGAGCCTGCAGCGGAGAGAGAGGGTGGCCTGCAGCGGAGAGAGAGGGTGGGGAGCCTGCAGTGGAGAGAGGGGATGGAGGCCCAGCTGGGAGAGAGGGTGTGGGTGGCCTGCAGCGGAGAGAGAGGGTGTGGTGGCCTGCAGCGGAGAGAGAGAGGGGGCCTGCAGCGGAGAGAGAGGGGGTGGGAGCCTGCAGCGGAGAGAGAGGGAGCCTGCAGCGGAGAGAGAGGGGGTGGAGACCTGCAGCGGAGAGAGAGGGGTGGAGGCCTGCAGAGAGAGAGAGGGGTGGAGCCTGCAGCGGAGAGAGAGGGTGGGAGCCTGTGGAGAGAGAGAGGGGTGGCAGTGTTTGGAGAGAGGGTGGAGGCCTGCAGCGGAGAGAGAGGGTGTGGAGGCCTGCAGTGGAGGAGAGAGGGTGGGGCCTGCAGCGGAGAGAGAGGGGCCTGCAGAGAGAGGGGGAGACCTGCAGTGGAGAGAGGGGTGGAGCCTGGGCGGAGAGCTGGAGAGAGAGGGGGGAGCCTCTAAAGCGGAGAGAGAGGGTGGGAGCCTGCAGCGAGAGAGAGGCCTGCATGGAGAGAGAGGGGCAGTGGAGCCTGCAATGAGAGAGAGGGGAGCCTGCAGGAGAGAGAGGGTGGGAGCCTGGAGGCCTGCAGCGGAGAGAGAGGGGTGGGAGAGAGAGGGGATGGGAGCCTGCAGCGGAGAGAGAGGGGTGGGAACCTGCAGCTGGAGAGAGAGGGTGGAGGCCTGCGGCGGAGAGAGAGTGGTGGTGGCCTGCAGTGAGAGAGAGGGTGGTGGCCTGCAGGCGGAGAGAGGGTGTGTGTAGTGGCCTGCAGCGGAGAGAGAGGGGTGGGGGCCTGCAGCGGAGAGAGAGGGTGGAGCCTGCAGTGGGAGAGAGAGGGGGGGGTCTGCAGCGAGAGAGAGGGAGAGCGGAGAGGGGGTGGAGCCCTGGCAGAGAGAGGGTGGGAGCCTACAGCGGAGAGGAGGGGGTGGAGCCTGCAGCGGAGAGGAGGGGTGGAGCCTGCAGCAGAGAGAGGGGGGGTGGCCTGCAGCAGAGAGAGAGGGGGGAGGCCTGCAGAGAGAGAGGGTGGGAGCCTGCAGCGGAGAGAGGGGTGGAGCCTGCAGCGGAGAGAGAGGGTGGAGCCTGCAGCGGAGAGAGAGAGGGTGGAGTCCTGCAGTGGAGAGAGAGGGGTGGGAACCTGCAGCGGAGAGAGAGGGGGGTGGAGGCCTGCAGCGGAGAGAGAGAGGGGTGGAGGCCTGCAGCGGAGAGAGAGGGTGTGGAGGGCCTGCGGGAGAGAGAGGGTGTGGTCTCGCAGTGGAGAGAGAGGGTGTGTGGTGGCCTGCAGCGGAGAGAGAGGGTGGAGGCCTGCAGCGGAGAGAGAGGGGGTGGAGGCCTGCAGCGGAGAGAGAGGGTGGAGGCCTGCAGTGGAGAGAGAGGGTGGAGGCCTGCAGCGGAGAGAGAGGGGGGGGCCTGCAGCGGAGAGAGAGGGGTGGAGCCTGCAGTGGAGAGAGAGGGTGGAGGCCTGCAGCGGAGAGAGAGGGGTGGGGGCCTGCAGCGGAGAGAGGGGTGGGGCCTGCGGCGGAGAGAGAGGGTGGGAGGCCTGCAGTGGAGAGAGAGGGTGGGGAGCCTGCAGCGGAGAGAGAGGGTGGATGGCCTGCAGCGGAGAGAGAGGGGTGGAGGGGCCTGCGAGGAGAGAGAGGGTGTGTGGTGGCCTGCAGTGGAGAGAGAGGGTGTGTGGTGGCCTGCAGCGGAGAGAGAGGGTGGAGGCCTGCAGCGGAGAGAGAGGGGTGGAGGGCCTGCAGCGGAGAGAGGGTGTGTGGTGGCCTGCAGTGGAGAGAGAGGGTGTGTGGTGGTCTGCAGCGGAGAGAGAGAAATCTGCAGCGGAGAGAGAGGGTGGAGCCTGCAGTGGAGAGAGAGGGTGGAGCCTGCAGTGGAGAGAGAGGGTGTGTGGAGCCTGCAGCGGAGAGAGAGGGGTGGGAGCCTGCAGCGGAGAGAGAGGGGGTGGAGGCTGCAGCGGAGAGAGAGAGTGTGGGAGCCTGCAGCAGAGAGAGAGAGGGGTGGAGGCCTGCAGCGGAGAGAGAGGGGTGTGGGAGCCTGCATGGAGAGAGAGGGTGTGGGTGCCTGCAGTGGAGAGAGAGGGTGTGGTGGCCTGCAGCGGAGAGAGAGGGGGAGCCTGCAGTGGAGAGGGGGTGGGAACCTGCAGTGGAGAGAGAGGGGAGTGGAGGCCTGCAGTGGAGAGAGAGGGGTGGAGGCCTGCAGTGGAGAGAGAGAGGGGGGGCCTGCGGCGGAGAGAGGTGGAGGCCTGCAGAGGGTGTGTGGCGGAGAGAGAGGGTGGGAGCCTGCAGTGGAGCCTGCAGCGGAGAGAGAGGGTGGGAGGCCTCACGGAGAGAGAGGGTGTGTGTGGTGGCCTGCAGCCGGAGAGAGAGGGGTGGAGGCCTGCAGCGGAGAGAGAGGTGGAGGCCTCAGCGGAGAGAGAGGGTGGGGGCCTGCAGCGGAGAGAGAGGTGGGAGCCTGCAGTGAGAGAGAGGGGTGGAGCCTGCAGCGGAGAGAGGGGGTGGGAGCCCAGCGGAGAGAGAGGGTGGGAGCCTGCAGCGGAGAGAGAGGGGTGGAGGGCAGCGGAGAGGGAGGGTGGGAGCCTGCAGCAGGAGAGAGGGGTGGGGAGCCTGCAGTGAGAGAGGGGTGGAGGCCTGCAGTGAGAGAGAGGGGTGGAGCCTGGAGCGGAGAGAGAGGGTGGAGCCTGCAGCGGAGAGAGAGGGGTGGGAGCCTGCAGCGGAGAGAGAGGGGTGGAGTCCTGCAGCGGAGAGAGAGGGGTGGAGGCCTGCAGTGGAGAGAGAGGTGGGAGCCTGCAGCGGAGAGAGAGGGGTGGAGCCTGCAGCGGAGAGAGAGGGGTGGAGGCCTGCAGCGGAGAGAGAGGGGGGAGGCCTGCGCGGAGAGAGAGGGTGTGTGGTGGGGTCTGCAGTGAGAGAGAGGGTGTGTGGTGGCCTGCAGCGGAGAGAGAGGGGTGGAGGCCTGCAGCGGAGAGAGAGGGGGTGGAGGCCTGCAGCGGAGAGAGAGGGGTGGAGGGCTGCAGTGGAGAGAGAGGGGGTGGTGGCCTGCAGTGGAGAGAGAGGGTGTGTGGAGGGCCTGCAGCGGAGAGAGAGGGGTGGAGGCCTGCAGCGGAGAGAGAGGGTGGAGGCCTGCAGCGGAGAGAGAGGGGGTGGAGGCCTGCAGCGGAGAGAGAGGGTGGAGGCCTGCAGCGGAGAGAGAGGGTGGAGGCCTGCAGCGGAGAGAGAGGGGTGGAGGCCTGCAGCTGGAGAGAGAGGGGTGGAGGGCAGCCGGAGAGAGGGAGGGCCTGCAGCGGAGAGAGAGGGTGCAGTGGTATCCTGCACGGAGAGAGAGGGTGTGGTGGCCTGCAGCTGGAGAGAGAGGGTGGTGGCCTGCAGCGGAGAGAGAGGGTGGATAGCCTGCAGCGGAGAGAGAGGGGTGGAGGCCTGCAGCGGAGAGAGAGGGGTGGAGGCCTGCAGCGGAGAGAGAGGGTGGAGGCCTGCAGCGGAGAGAGAGGGGTGGAGGCCTGCAGCGGAGAGAGAGGGGTGGAGGGCTGCTGCGGAGAGAGAGGGGTGTGGTGGGCCTGCAGTGGAGAGAGAGGGGCGTGAGCCTGCAGCGAGAGAGAGAGGGTGGGGTGGAGGCCTGCAGCGGAGAGAGAGGGGTGGAGGCCTGCAGCGGAGAGAGAGGGGTGGAGGCCCGCAGCGGAGAGAGAGGGGGTGAGGCCTGCATGGAGAGAGAGGGTGTGGAGGCCTGCAGTGGAGAGAGAGGGGGTGGAGGCCTGCAGCGGAGAGAGAGGGGGGAGGCCTGCAGCGGAGAGAGAGGGTGTGGTGGCCTTGCAGCGGAGAGAGAGAGGTGGAGGCCTGCAGCGGAGAGAGAGGGGTGGAGGCCTGCAGGGAGAGAGAGGGTGTGTGGTGGCCTGCAGCGGAGAGAGAGGGGGTGGTGGGATTCGCAGTGAGAGAGAGTAGGTGGTGGCCTGCAGCGGGAGAGAGAGGGGTGGAGGAGAGGGTTGCAGCGGAGAGAGAGAGGGGGGCCTGCAGTGGAGAGAGGGGGTGGGAGCCTGCAGCTGGAGAGAGGGGGTGGAGCCTGCAGCGGAGAGAGAGGGTGGGAGCCTGCAGTGGAGAGAGAGGGGTGGGAGCCTGCAGCGGAGAGAGGTGGAGCCCTGCAGCGGAGAGGAGAGGGGTGGGGGCCTGCAGCGGGAGAGAGAGGTGTGGAGCCTGCAGCCGAGAGAGGGGGGCCTGGGCAGGAGAGAGGGGGGCCTGCAGTGGAGAGAGAGGGGGGGAGCCTGCAGTGGAGAGAGAGGGGGGGCCTGCAGTGGAGAGAGAGGGTGGGAGCCTGCAGCGGAGAGAGAGGGGTGGGGCCTGCAGCGGAGAGAGAGGGGTGGTGGCCTGCAGCGGAGAGAGAGAGGGTGGAGGCCTGCAGCGGAGAGGAGGGGTGGGGCCCGCAGCAGAGAGAGAGGGTGTGGGGCTCGCAGCAGAGAGAGAGGGTGGAGGCCTGCAGCGGAGAGAGAGGGGGTGGAGGCCTGCAGCGGAGAGAGAGGGTGGAGCCTGCAGCGGAGAGAGGGGTGGAGCCTGCAGCGGAGAGAGAGGGTGGAGCCTGCAGCTGAGAGAGAGAGGGGTGGAGGGCAGTGGAGGAGGGGTGGAGCCTGCAGCCGGAGAGAGAGGGGTGGGAGCCTGCAGCGGAGAGAGGGGGTGGAGGCCTGCAGCGGAGAGAGAGGGGTGGAGGCCTGATATCGGAGAGAGAGAGGTGGGGCCTGCAGCGGAGAGAGAGGGGTGGAGGCCTGCAGCGGAGAGAGAGGGTGGAGGCCTGCAGCGGAGAGAGACGGGTGGAGGCCCGCAGCAGAGAGAGAGGGTGTAAATGCAGCGGAGAGAGAGGGGTGGAGGCTGCAGCGGAGAGAGAGGGGTGGGGGCCTGCAGCGGAGAGAGAGGGGTGGGGGTCTGCAGCGGAGAGAGAGGTGGAGTCCTGCAGCGGAGAGAGAGGGGTGGGAGGCCTGCAGCGGAGAGAGGGGCGTGGAGCCCAGCGGAGAGAGAGGGTGGAGCCTGCAGCGGAGAGAGAGGGGTGGGAGCCTGCAGCCGAGAGAGAGGGTGGAGCCTCAGCGGAGAGAGAGGTGGAGCCCGCAGTCGGAGTAGAGAGGGTGGTGGCCTCGCAGCTGGAGAGAGAGAGGGTGGAGTCCAGCGGAGAGAGAGGGGTGGGATATGCAGCGGAGAGAGAGGGTGAGGCCTGCAGCGGAGAGAGAGGGTGGGGGCCTGCAGCTGGAGAGAGAGGGTGGTCCGCAGCGGAGAGAGAGGGTGGAGGCCTGCAGCGGAGAGAGAGGGTGGAGGCCTGCAGCGGAGAGAGAGGGGTGGAGGCCTGCAGCGGAGAGAGAGGGGTGGAGGCCTGCAGCGGAGAGAGAGGGGTGGAGGCCTGCAGCGGAGAGAGAGGGGTGGAGGCCTGCAGCGGAGAGAGAGGGGTGGAGCCCGGCAGCGGAGAGAGAGGGGTGCAGGCCAGCGGAGAGAGAGGGTGTGTGGGAGCCTGCAGTCGAGAGGAGGTGGAGGGCCTGCAGCGGAGAGAGAGGGGTGAGGCCCGCGGCGGAGAGGGTGTGTGGTGGCCCGTGGAGAGAGGGGAGGGCGGGCTGCAGCCGGGAGAGAGAGGGTGGAGGCCTGCAGCCGGAGAGAGGGGTGGAGGCCTTTGAGCGGAGAGAGGGTGGAGGCTCATGGCGAGAGAGGGTGTGGGTGGCCTGCAGTGGAGAGAGAGGGTGTGTGGTGGCCTGCAGCTGGGAGAGGGAGGCCTGCAGCGGAGAGAGAGGGTGGGAGGCCTGCAGCGGAGAGAGAGGGGTGGAGGCCCGCAGCTGGAGAGAGAGGGTGGATATCTGCAGAGAGAGAGGTGGATGGCCCAGCGGAGAGAGGGTGGAGCCCAGCGGAGAGAGGGGTGGAGGCCTGCAGCGGAGAGAGAGGGCGTGGAGCCTGCAGTCGAGAGAGGGGGTGGAGGTCTGCAGCGGAGAGAGAGGGGTGATCTGCAGCGGAGAGAGAGGGTGGGAGCCTGCAGCGGAGAGAGAGAGGGGTGGAGCCCGCAGCGGAGAGAGAGAGGGGTGGAGCCTGCAGCGGAGAGAGAGAGGGTGGTCTGCAGCGGAGAGAGAGGGTGGAGCCTTGCAGCGGAGAAAGAGGGTGGGAGCCCAGCCGGAGAGAGGGGTGGGAGCCTGCAGCGTTTTGAGAGAGGGTGGGAGCCTGCAGCCGGAGAGAAAGGGTGGGAGCCCAGCCAGGAGAGGGGGGAGCCTGCAGTGGAGAGAGGGTGGAGCCTGCAGCGGAGAGAGAGGGTGGAGCCTGCAGTGAGAGAGAGGGGTGGAGCCTGCAGCGGAGAGAGGGGTGGGAGCCTGCAGCGGAGGAGAGAGGGGTGGGAGCCTGCAGCGGAGAGAGAGGGTGTGGAGCCTGCAGCGGAGAGAGAGGGGTGGGAGCCTGCAGCGGAGAGAGAGGGGTGGGAGCCTGCAGCGGAGAGAGAGGGTGGGAGCCTGCAGCGGAGAGAGAGGGTGGGAGCCCTGCAGCGGAGAGAGAGGGTGGGAGCCTGCAGCCGGAGAGAGAGGTGGGGAGACCTGCAGCGGAGAGAGAGGGGTGGAGGCCTGCAGCGTGAGAGAGGGGTGGGAGCCTGCAGCGGAGAGAGAGGGTGTGGGGCCTGCAGTGGAGAGAGAGGGGTGGGAGCCTGCAGCGGAGAGAGAGGGGTGGGGGCCTGCAGCGGAGAGAGAGGGGGTGGGAGCCTGCAGCGGAGAGAGAGGGGTGGAGAGCCTGCAGCGGGAGAGGGAGGGGTGGGAGCCCTGCAGCAGAGAGAGAGGGGGTAAACTGCAGCAGAGAGAGGGTGATGGTCTGCAGCGGAGAGAGAGGGTGATAGGTCTGCATGAGAGAGAGAGGGGTGGAGGCCTGCAGCGGAGAGAAGAGGGTGGAGGCCTGCAGCGGAGAGAGAGGTGGGGGCCTGCAGCTGGAGAGAGAGGGGGTGGAGGCCTGCAGTGGAGAGAGAGGGGTGGGGGGGCCTGCAGCGGAGAGAGAGGGTGGAGCCTGCAGCGGAGAGAGAGAGGGTGGAGGCCTGCAGCGGAGAGAGGTAGGCCCGCAGCGGAGAGAGAGGGTGTGTGGTGGCCTGCAGCGGGAGAGAGGGGGGCCTGCAGCTGGAGAGAGAGAGGGGTGGGAGCCCAGCGGAGAGAGAGGGTGTGTGGTGGCCTGCAGCGGAGAGAGAGGGGGGCCTGCAGCGGAGAGAGAGGGGTGGAGCCTGCAGCGGAGAGAGAGGGTGGGAGTCTGGACGGAGAGAGAGGGTGGAGCCCTCGCGAGAGGAGAGGGTGGGATCTCATGCCGCAGAGAGAGAGGTCCCGCAGCAGAGAGAGAGGGTGGATCCTCGTTGTTCGGAGAAAAAATGCGAGCAGATGGGCAACCAAGCGGAGAGAGAGGGTGCCGCAGCGGAGAGAGAGGGTGCGAAAAATTAGAGGAGAGAGGTAAAATCCGCAGCCGAGAGAGGGGTGGAGGCGTGCAGCGGAGAGAGAGGGTGAGGGAGGCGTAGCGGAGAGAGAGAGGGGTGGGGGCCTGGCGGAGAGAGAGGGGAGGAGGGCCTGCAGCGGAGAGAGGGGGTGGAGGGGCCGCTACGAGAGAGAGGGGTGGAGGCCTGCAGCGGAGAGAGGGTGGGAGGAGAGAGAAAAGAGAGAGAGGGTGGAGGTCTGCAGCGGAGAGAGAGGGGTGGAGGCCTGCAGCGGAGAGAGAGGGTGGAGGCCTGCAGCGGAGAGAGAGGGGTGGAGGCCTGCAGTGGAGAGAGAGGCGGGGAGCCTGCAGTGGAGAGAGAGGGGTGGAGGCCTGCAGTGGAGAGAGAGGGTGGAGTCCTGCAGCGGAGAGAGAGGGGTGAGGTCTGCGGCGAGAGAGAGGGTGTGGGCAGTCTGCAGTGGAGAGAGAGGGGTGGAGGCCTGCAGCGGAGAGAGGGGTGGGGCTGCAGCGGAGAGAGAGGGTGTGGGGCCTGCAGCGGAGAGAGAGGGTGGAGGGCCTGCAGGAGAGAGAGGGTGTGTGGTGGCCCGCAGCGGAGAGAGGGTGTGGTGGCCTGGCAGCGGAGAGAGAGAGGGGGGTCTGCAGTGAGAGAGAGGGGTGGGAGCCCGCAGCGGAGAGAGGGGGTGGGAGCCTGCAGCGGAGAGAGAGGGGTGGAGCCTGCAGGGAGAGAGGTGGAGCCTGCAGCGGAGAGAGGGGTGGAGCCCGCAGCGGAGAGAGAGAGGGGTAATCTGCAGCCGGAGAGAGGGGTGGAGCCCGCAGGGAGAGAGGGGGGGCCTGCAGTGGAGAGAGAGGGTCTGCAGGAGAGAGGGGGGAGCCCGCAGTGGAGAGAGGGGGGGGGTCTGCAGTGGAGAGATAGGAGCCTGCAGTGGAGAGAGGGGGGTCTGCAGCGGAGAGAGGGGTGGAGCCTGCAGCGGAGAGAGAGGGGGTAGATCTGCAGCCGGAGAGAGAGTGGCGTGTGGTATCCGCTGAGAGAGGGGGATCTCGCAGCGAGAGAGGTAATCCGCGCAAGAGGTAATCTGCGCTAAGAGAGAGGGGTGGGGCCTGCGGCAGAGAGAGAGGGGTGGGGGCCTGCGGCAGAGAGAGAGGGGTGGGGGCCTGCAGCGGAGAGAGGGGTGGGGGCCTGCAGCGGAGAAGAGAGGGGTGGGGGCCTGCAGGCGGAGAGAGAGGGCTGGGGGCCTGCGACGGAGAGAGAGGGGTGGGGGCCTGCAGCGGAGAG
>NW_024609040.1:87500-101068 GCF_018296145.1 Oncorhynchus tshawytscha | reverse complement strand
ACACACACACACACACACACACATCACACACACACACACACATTTCCCACACACACACACACACACATTTCACACACACACATTTCCCACACACACACACATTTCACACACACACACTACACACGCACACATTTCACACACACACACACACGCACACACATTTCACACACACACACACACATTTCTACACACGCACACATTTCTCACACACACACGCACACATTTCGCCACACACACGTACACATTTCACACACACACACACGCACACATTTCCCACACACACGCACACATTTCACACACACACGCACACATTATGCCACACACACACACACGACACATTTCACACACACACACACACATTTACACACACACACACATTTTTACACACACACACACATTTTTTTTTACACATTTTTTTTTTTTTTACACACACACACACACACATTTTTTTTTTGACACACACACACACACATTTTTTTTTTTGTACACACATTTCCATTTTTTTTTACACACACTTCCCCACACACACACATTAATATTATTTCCCACACACACACATTTCTACACACACACTTCCCACACACACACACACACACATCTCCCACACACACACACATTTCACACACATTTCACACACACACACATTTCCCCACACACACACACACACACATTTCACACACACACACACATTATCACACACACACACACATTTCCCACACACACACACACACATTTCACACACACACACACACACACATTTCACACACACACACACACATTTCCCACACACACACACACATTTCCCACACACACACACACATTTCCCCACACACACTATACACACACACACACACACATTTCTACACACACACACATTTCACACACACACACACACACACACATTTCACACACACACACACACACATTTCCACACACACATTACACACATTTCACACACACACACACATTTCACACACACACACACATTTCACACACACATTTCCCACACACACACACACATTTCTACACACACACACACACACACATTTCCCCACACACACACACACACACACATTTCCCCCACACACACACACATTTCCCACACACACACACACATTTCCCCCACACACACACACTCCCCACACACACACACACACACAGCTTGAATTAGGCAAAACACACACACATACACATTTCCCCCACACACACACACACATTTCCCCCACACACACACACACACACATTTCCCCACACACACACTTCCCCACACACACACACACACACACACACACACACACATTTCCCCACACACACACACATTTCCTCACACACACACACACACATCCCCCACACACACACACACACACACACACATTTCCCCACACACACACACGCACACATTTCCCACACACACACACAGCTTGAATTAGGCAAAACACACACACATTTCTTTTTACACACACACACACACACACATTTTTTACCACACACACACACACACACACACACACACACACACACACACATTTCCCCCACACACACACACACACATTTTTACACACACACACATTTTTGTTTTACACACACACACATTTCACCACACACACACACACACACACATTTTTCCACACACACACACTTCCCCAACACACACACATTTCCCCACACACACACACACACATTCCCCACACATTTTTCACACACACATTTTTATTTACATACACACACATTTCCCCACACACACATTTCCCTTACACACACACACACATTTTTTACACACACACACACATTTTTCCCCCACACACACACACACACACACATTTTACACACACACACAATATTTTTTTTACACACACACACACACATTTCCACACACACACACACATTTCACACACACACACATTTCCACACACACACACACACACACACACATTTCCCCACACACACACACACATTTCCCCCACACACACACACACACACATTTCCCCACACACACACACCCCACACACACACACACACACACACACATCTCCCCACACACACACACACACATTTCCCCCTACACACACACACACATTTCCCCCACACACACACACACACATTTCCCACACACACACACACACACATTTCACCACACACACACACACACACACATTTCCCCACACACACTTTCCCCACACACACACACACACACACACTTCCCCACACACACACACACTTCCCCACACACACACACACACTTCCCACACACACACACACACACACACACACACACACTTCCCCACACACACACACACACACTTCCCCACACACACACACACACTTCCCCACACATCACACACACACATTTGCCCCACACACACACACACACACACATTTTCCCACACACACACACACACACACATTTCACACACACACACACACACACACACACACATGAGTCAATACAAATACTACTATACATTATTTCCCCACACAAACATTTCCCACACAGTGCACACTACACACACACACATACTCACACACACATTTCCCCTTACAAATACTACACACATTATTTCCCATACCACACACACAGACACATTTATACACTACACACACATTTCCCCCACACACACAATGCACACATTTTCCCACACACACACACACATTTCCCCACACACACACACACATTTCACACACACACACATTTCACACTGACACACACGCACACATTTACCACACACACATTTCCCCACACACACTTCACCCACACATACACAACACGCACACACACGCACACATTTCCCACCACACACACACACATTCCACACACACACACACACATTCCCCCACATACACACATACACACATTTCCCCACCACACACACATTTCACACACACACATTTCACACACACACATTTTTCACACATCACACACACACATCATTTCCCCAGAACAAACACACATTTCACACAGACACATACAATAACACACACACACATCACACACACAGACACAGAGATTTCACACACACACACATTTACCCACACACACACACACACACATTTCGCACACACACACACATTACACAAAGCACATTAGGCACAAACACACACACACACACACACACATTTCCCACACACACACACACACACACACACACACACATTTCCCACACAACACACATTTCACACACACATTTACACACACACACTTTCCCCCACACACACACACACACCACACACACACACACTTCCCACACACACACACATTCCCCACACACACACACACACACACACACACACACACATTTCCCACACACACACACACACACATTTCCCCACACACACACACACACACACACACACACATTTCCCCACACACACACACACACATACTTTCACACACACACACACACACACACACACATTTCCCCCACACACACACACACCCACACACACACATTTTCCCCAAGACACACACACACACATTTCCCCACCACACACACACACAGACATTTCACACACATTTCCCCACACACACACACACATTTTCCACACACAGACACACATTTCCCACACACACATACACATTTCCCCACACACACACGCACACACACCCCACACACACACATTTCACACACACACATTTCACACACACACGCACTTCCCCACACACACACACACATTCCACACACCACACATTTCACACACACACTTCCCCACACACACACACACGCACACCCCCACACACACACACACATTTCCCCCACACACACACACATTTCCCCACACACACACATTTCCCCACACACACACATTTCCACACACACATTTCCCCACACACACACACACACACATTTTCCCCACACACACACATTTCCACACACACACATTTCCCCACACACACACACACACACACATTTCACACACACACACATTTCCCCACACCACACACACACATTTACACACACACACACATTTCCACACACACACAGCTTTTAGGCAAAACACACACACACACACACATTTCCCACACACACACACACCCCCACACACACATTTCCCCCACACACATTTCACACACATTTCACGCACACACACACTTCCCACACACACACACACACTTCCCCACACACACACACATTCACACACACACAGACACACATTTCACACACATTTCCCCCACACACACACACACACATTTCCACACACACACACACACACACATATTCCCACACACACACATATTTCCCCCACACACACACATATTCACACACACACACATTTTCCCCCCACACACAAATATTTCCCCCACACACACATTCCCACACACACACACATTTCCCCACACACACACATTCCCCACACACACACACATTTCCCACACACATACATTTCACACACACACATTTCCCCCACACACATTTCCCCACACACACACACACACACACATTTCCCACACACACACACACATTTCCCCACACACACACACCCACACACATTTCCCCACACACACACATTTCCCCACACACACACACACCCCACACACACACACACATTTCACACACACACATTTCCCCACACACATTTTCCACACACACACACATTTCCCCCACACACACACACATTTCCCCACACACACACACTTTCCCCCACACACACACACACATTTCACAACAACACACACACACACACACACATTTTCCCACACACACACACACACAGACATTCACACACACACACACACACATTTCACACACACACACACACATATTTCACACACATTTCCACACACACACACATTTCACACACACACACACACACACACACATTTCACACACATTCCCCCCCACACACACATTTCACACACACACACACACACACACATTTCACACACACATTTCCACACACACATTTCCCCCACACACACATTTCACACACACACACACACATTTCACATACACACACACACACACATTTCCCCCACACACACACACATATTTCCCCCACACACACATATTCCCACACACACACACACATTTCCCACACACACACATTTCACACACACACACACACACTTCACACACACACACACACACACATTTCCACACACACAGCTTGAATTAGACAAAACACACACACACACACACATTTCCCCCACACACACACACACACATTTCACACACACACACCCACACACCCCACACACATTTCACACACACAGACATTTCCCCCACACACACACAGACACCCACACACACACACACATTCACACATTTCACACACACACACACACACACACCCACACACACACATTTCCCCACACACACTTCCCCACACACACACACACACATTATTACACACACACACACACTTCCCCACACACACACACACATTTCCCCCACACACACACACACACACTTCCCCACACACACACACACCACCACCACACACACACACACACACATTCCACACACACACACACACACATTCCCCACACACACACACACACATTTCCCACACACACACACACACACACACACACACACACACACACATTTCACACACACACACACACACATTTCACACACACACACACACACATTTCCACACACACACACACACATTTCCCCCACAGACACACATTTCCCACACACCCCACACACACACATTTCCCACACACACATTTCCACACACACACTTTCCCCCACACACACACACACACACACACTTCCCCACACACACACACACATTTCCCCACACACACACACACACACCCCACACACACGCACACATCCCACACACACACACACACACTTCCCCACACACACACACACATTCCCCACACACACACACACACACTTCCCACACACACACACACACTCCCCACACACACACATTTCCCCACACACACACACACATTTCCCCACACACACACACACGCACACACATTTCCCCACACACACACACACACACACACACATTTCCCCACACACACACACATTTCACACACACACACACATTTCCCACACACACACACACACACATTTCCCCACACACACACATTTCCCCACACACACACACACACATTTTCCCACACACACATTTCACACATTTCACACACACACACATTTCCACACACACGCACACATTCCCACACACACACACACATTTCCCACACACACATTCACACACACACACACACACACACACATTTCCCCACACACGCACACATTTCCCCACCACACATTTCCCACACACACACATTTCCCCACACACACTTCCCCACACATTTCACACACACGCACACACACGCACACATTTCCCACACACACACATTTCACACACACACACACATTTCCCCCACACACACACACACACACATTTCACACACACACACACATTTCACACACACTTTCCTCCCACACACACATTTCCCCACACACACACATTTCCCACACACACACACTTCCCCCACACACACACTTCCCCCACACACACATTTCCCCCACACACACACACACACACACACATTCCCACACACACACACACACACACACACACATTTCCCCACACACACACATTTCCCCACACACACAGCTTGAATTAGGCAAAACACACACACACACACATACACATTTCCCACCACACACACACATATTTCCACACACACACACATATTTCCCCCACACACTTATTCACCCACACACATTTCCCCACACACACACACACACATTTCACACACACACACTTCACCCACACACACACACTTCCCCACACACACACACATTCACAGACACACACACACACATTTCCCCACACACACACACACATTTCCCCACACACACACACACACACACACATTTCCCCACACACACACACATTTTCCCCCACACACACACATATTTCCCCCACACACACACACACACACACATTTCACACACACACACATTTCCCCCCACACACACACACACACTTCCCCACACACACACATATTCCCACACACACACATTTCCCCACACACACATTTCCCCACACACACACATTTCCCCCCACACACACACACACATTTCCCCACACACACATTTCACACACATACATTTCCACACACACACACATTTCCCACACACACACACATTTCACCCACACACACACACACATTTCGCCACACACACACATTTCCCACACACACACACACTTCACCTACACACACACACACACATTTCCCCACACACACACACATTTCCCACACACATTTCCCCACACACACACATTTCCCCACACACACATTTCCCCACACATACATTTCCCCACACACACACACATTTCACATACACACATTTCCCCACACACACATTTCCCCCCCACACACATACATTTCCCCCACACACACACACATTTCCCCCACACACACACATTTCCACACACACACACATTTCCCCCACACACACACATTTTCCACACACACACATTTCCCACACACACACATTTTCCCCACACACACACACATTTTCCCCCACACACATTTCCTCTACACACACATTCCACACACACACATTTCACACACACACATTCCCCACACACATTTCCCACACACACACACACATTTCCCCACACACACACACATTTCCCACACACACACACACACACACACACATTTCCCCACACACACACTTCCCCACACACACACATTTCCCCACACACACACATTTCCCCACACACACACACACACACATTTCCCCACACACACACACACATTTCCCCACACACAGCACTTCCACACACACACACATTAGGCACACACACACATTTCCACACACACACACACACATTTCCCCACACACACACACCTACACACACATTTCCCCACACACATTTCCCACACACACACACACACATTTCCACACACACACATTTCCCCACACACACACACACATTTCCCCACACACACACACACACACATTTCACACACACACATACCCCACACACACACACACATTTCCCACACACACACACATTTCCCACACACACACACACACACACATTTCACACACACACACACACATTTTCCCACACACACACACACACATTTCCACACACACACACACATTTCACACACACACACACATTTCCACACACACACGCACACATTTCCCCACACACACACACACATTTCCCACACACACACACACATTCCCCACACACACACACGCACACGCACACATTTCACACACACACTTCCCCCACACACACACACACATTTCGCACACCACACACACACACACACACACATTTCCCCACACACACACACACATTTCCCACACACACATTTCCACACACACACACACACACATTTCCCACACACACACACACACATTTCCCCACACACACACACACCCCACACATTTCATTACACACACACACTTCCCACACACACACACATTTCCCCACACACACACACACACACATTTCCCCCACACACACACATTTCCCCACACACACACACACACACATTTCCCCCACACACACACACATTTCCCCACACACACAGCTTGAATTAGGCAAAACACACACACACACACACACACATTTTCCACACACACACACACACACATTTCACACACACACTTTCCCACACACATTTCCCCACACACACACACATTTCTCACACACACACACACACTTCCCCACACACACACACACATTTCCCCACACACACACACACACACATTTCACACACACACACACACATTTCCCCCACACATACACACACACACATTTCCCCACACACACACATATTTCACACACACATATTTCCCGCACACACACATATTTCCCACACACACACACATTTCCCCACACACACACATATTTCTCACACACACATTTCCCACACACACACACACACACACATTTCACACACACACACATTTCCCCACACACACACACATTTCCCCACACACACACACACATTTCCCCCACACACACATACACATTTCCCCCACACACATACATTTCCCCACACACACACACATTTCCCCCACACACACACATTTCCCCCACACACACACACACACACACATTTCCACACACACACACATATTTCCCCCTACACACACACACATATTTCCCCCACACACACACACATATTTCACACACACACACATTTCACACACACATTTCCCCCACACACACATTTCCACACACACATTTCATTTCCCACACACACATTTCACACATTTCACACACACACACATTTCCCCACACACACACATTTCCCCCACACACACACACATTTCCCCCCCACACACATACATTTCCCCACACACATTTCACACACACACATTTCCCACACACACACATTTCCCCACACACACACATTTCCCCCACACACACACATTTCCCCCACACACACACACATATTTCTACACACACACATATTTCCCCACACACACACATATTTCCACACATTTCCCACACACACACACATTTCCCACACACACACATTTCACACACACATTCCCCACACACACACATTTCACACACACACATTTCACACACACACATTTCCACACACACATTTCACACACATTTCCCACACACACATTTCACACACACACATTTCCCACACACACACACATTTCCCACACACACACACACACATTTCCCCACACACACACACATTTCCCCACACACACATACACACACATTTCACACACACACATTCCCCCCACACACACACATTTCCCACACACACACACATTTCCCACACACACACATTTCCCACACACACACACACACACATTTCCCCACACACACACATTTCCCCCACACACACAGCTTGAATTAGGCAAACACACACACACACATTTCCCCACACACACACACACACATTTCACACACACACATTTCACACACACACACACTTTCCCCACACACATTTCCCACACACACACACATTTCCCACACACACACACATACTTCCCCCACACACACACACATTTCCCACACACACACACACACATTTCACACACACATTTCTACACACACACACACATTTTCCCACACACACACACACACACACAAATTTCCCTACACACACACACATTTTCCCCCACACACACACACATATTTCACACACACACACATATTTCCCCACACACACACATATTTCCCCCCACACACACATTTCACACACACATTTCCCACACACACATTTCCCCCACACACACACATTTCCCCACACACACATTTCTCACACACACACCCACACACACATTTCCCCCACACACACACATTTCCCCCCACACACACATTTCCCCCACACACACATTTCCCCACACACATTTCACACACACACACATTTCCCACACACACACACACATTTCCCCCACACACACACACACCCCCCACACACACACACACATTTCCCCACACACACACACATATTTCCCCCACACACACACACACACACACACATATTTCCCCACACACACATTTCACACACACACATTTCACATTTCCCCACACACACACACACACACACACCACACACACATTTCACACACACATATTTCCCCACACACACACACACACATTTCCCCCACACACACACACATTTCATTTCCCCCACACACACACACACATTTCCCCCCACACACACATTTTCCCCCTACCCATATTTCCCCACACACACACACATTTCCCCACACACACACACATTTCCCCCACACACATTCCCCCATTTCCACACACACATTTTTCCCCACACACATTTCCCCCACACACACATTCCCCCCACACACACACATTTCCCCCACACACACACATTTCCCCACACACACACATTTCCCCCCACACACACATTTCCCCCACACACACACATTTCCCCCACACACACACACACATTTCCCCCCACACACACACATTTCCCCCACACACACACATTTCCCCCACACACACACATTTCCCCACACACACATTTCCCCCACACACACACACATTCCCCCACACCGTTTAACACATCTACACCCCCTGTTACAGGCAGTCTCACCAGGTGTGTATCTGGAGTCAGAGTGCCCCCAGCCCCCCAAGCGGAGAGGAGCTTCCCCCCAGGGTGGAGGGGGTTTCTGGTTGGTGAGGCCGGGAGGGGGGCGGGAAGGGGCTGAAAGACCTTTAGGAGCCAGAGGGACCTTCCACAGCTCATGGGCCAGAGAGGAGTTACATCCTCCTGGAGACCATTTAGACTCTCCGGACCTGACTGGAGAGGGAGGGAGGAGAAGGAGAGAGAGAGAGAACAATCCATAAGGTGATAAATGACCTGAATTGATAATGACAGAAGGAGAAGTTTACAACATTGGGATTTATACGTCCAATGTGATGGTTGGATTATCAATCACCCATATTAACAAACTGATTTAAATTCTCTAGTATAGACTACTGATCACAATGAACAATCATTTATATTTATCGTCCCAGCTGAGGGTTAGAGAGTCAGACCTACCCGTAGCGGGGAGAGTCAGACCTACCCGTAGCGGGGAGAGTCAGACCTACCCGTAGCGGGGAGAGTCAGACCTACCCGTAGTGGGGAGAGTTAGAGGGGTTAGACCTACCCGTAGTGGGGAGAGTCAGACCTACCCGTAGTGGGGAGAGTCAGACCTACCCGTAGTGGGGAGAGTCAGACCTACCCGTAGCGGGGAGAGTCAGACCTACCCGTGGCGGGGAGAGTCAGACCTACCCGTAGCGGGGAGAGTCAGACCTACCCGTAGCGGGGAGAGTCAGACCTACCCGTAGCGGGGAGAGTCAGACCTACCCGTAGCGGGGAGAGTCAGACCTACCCATAGCGGGAGAGTCAGACCTACCCATAGCGGGGAGAGTCAGACCTACCCATAGCGGGGAGAGTCAGACCTACCCGTAGCGGGGAGAGTCAGACCTACCCGTAGCGGGGAGAGTCAGACCTACCCATAGCGGGGAGAGTCAGACCTACCCGTAGTGGGGAGAGTCAGACCTACCCGTAGTGGGGAGAGTCAGACCTACCCGTAGTGGGGAGAGTCAGACCTACCCGTAGTGGGGAGAGTCAGACCTACCCATAGTGGGGAGAGTCAGACCTACCCGTAGTGGGGAGAGACCTCCCGTAGACCTACCCGTAGTGGGGAGAGTCAGACCTACCCGTAGTGGGGAGAGTCAGACCTACCCGTAGTGGGGAGAGTCAGACCTACCCGTAGTGGGGAGAGTCAGACCTACCCGTAGTGGGGAGAGTCAGACCTACCCGTAGTGCTTTGTGTTGTACTGGTGAGTGAACCACTGTGGCTGGAGGCACGACTAGATGACCAGGCACTGTTAGAAGGCATCGTGGTGTTCAGAGATGAGGATGGTCCTGAGGAGCGAGAGAGGAGAGAAGAGAGGAGAGAGAGAGCGAAAAGAGAGAGAAGGAGAGAGAAAGGAGAGAGAAAGGAGAGAGAAAAAGAGAGACACACAGTTACCACCGGACAGAACAATAGACTCCAAAAGCAGGGATGAAATGAAGCTAGTCCACTAGCCTGAGGACAGACCGGGTTGGTTGACTGTAGAAGTACAAATCATCAAGTCAGGGATATTCAATAGTGCTGAGCGATTAAACAACATTTCACTTATTTGGGGTTTTTAAAACAAACAAATGACCGACATTGGTTCAAATATTTCAATTCCTTTTCAGATAAAGTTGTAGTTTCTAAATAAATCAGATCAAGTCTGAACTGTGTGATGTAGTAGGGAGTTGTAGTTTCTCTAGAGATAAATCAGATCAAGTCTGAACTGTGTGATGCAGTAGGGAGTTGTAGTTTCTCCAGAGATAAATCAAATCAAGTCTGAACTGTGTGATGTAGTAGGGAGTTGTAGTTTCTCCAGAGATAAATCAAATCAAGTCTGAACTGTGTGATGTAGTAGGGAGTTGTAGTTTCTCCAGAGATAAATCAGATCAAGTCTGAACTGTGTGATGTAGTAGGGAGTTGTAGTTTCTCCAGAGATAAATCAGATCAAGTCTGAACTGTGTGATGCAGTAGGGAGTTGTAGTTTCTCCAGAGATAAATCAGATCAAGTCTGAACTTATATATATATAAAACTAATGTAATATATAATATATATATAAATCTAATGTAATATATAATATATATATATAAATCTAATGTAATATATATATATATAAATCTAATGTAATATATAATATATATATATATAAGACGAATGTAATATATAATATATATATATAAAACTAATGTAATATATAATATATATATAAATCTAATGTAATATATAATATATATATATAAATCTAATGTAATATATATAAAACTAATGTAATATATAATATATATATATATAAAACTAATGTAATATATAATATATATATAAATCTAATGTAATATATAATATATATATAAAACTAATGTAATATATAATATATATATATATAAATCTAATGTAATATATATAAACTAATGTAATATATAATATATATATATAAAACTAATGTAATATATAATATATATATAAATCTAATGTAATATATAATATATATATAAAACTAATGTAATATATAATATATA